>NC_137739.1:49342756-49507756 GCF_963264785.1 Psittacula echo
GCTAACCACTGCAAATTGATCAGACTCAAATAGTCTTCAGTGCTCTAATTTTTAATACTGAGAAAAATACAAGAAATCAATTTCAAAGCATAAAATAGAACAAGAATATACAGTACCCAGAGTAAATAACCAATATACAGTTTTATCTTGAGCTAAATCAATTTTGTATGTGGAACCTGAAAGAGATACTCTATCTGCTGACATAAAGTGCTAAAAACAAGTTAGCAAAATTAATTTGGTGCTGATTGTCTAAAATTATTTTTCAGAGGGAGGAAAAAGAATCTTGGCCAAAACTGATTGTCTTGATAATTTTTTTTTTTTTTTTTTTTTTTTTTTTTATCCTATCCAGTAAAACCTTCTACTTGATTTTTTGTTTTGGGGATTTGTTGTTGGCTTTTTTCTGTTTGTTTCTTTTTAATAAGGAATGCTGAATAAGCTATCCTGGGAGGTGGTCTTAATTTCTGATCCATTTCTGACCCACAGCCTCATAGTTATCACAAGATATTTAATTGTAAATATAAATGTATTAAATGACAGCTAAAGTACAGAGGGCAAACAGGTGTGATGGTGTTAGAAAGCTTCTAAATATGTAAAATGTAAACATAGTCTTTATTCACTATAAAAGCCCATTTATGGAAATACACTTAACCATTCTAAAATGAACCTTAGCAGTAATGAGACAAACGTCCCCAAAGCATTGCTCTGTCTGGTAGCTGCATAGTTAAAAACCTGGTGTGTACTTTGAAATGTATTCCGTGGTGTCTCAGGACTGTTTGCCTTTTCAGGTTAAGTACAGTAGGCCCTATTCTGTGCTAATTTAGATGCTGTACAATCTTGATGAAGTCAGTGGGGTTTTAAGAGATTTGCATTGATGTCTTACTTGGCTCAGTGTTTTGAGATAAGTTTTATTTTTCATTATTATTTATCTTGCAGTGAAGAGGAATGAGGGACAGTAAAATCTTTGAACAAAATTGTTAGTGAGAATTGGGTAATTCTGGGACCAAAATATGTCATAGAATTTTGGCTTTTCAAGTGGAATCTAGCCCTACTCAGTGCAAAGGAAGACTTACTTCCCTCAGACTAGGATTCACAGCAGCAGCTGTGTTTAGAGCCTTATATATTGCTTAGTTTGAAACCAAAACAGAACAAACCCCACACCCACCATGCTCCCCATTCTCCAGGAAAAAAAAGTTTTGTATTATAATTGCTTCCTCATCTTTGGTTGCAGCACCTAATTCTGGCTAGATGTAAAGTAGGATTGTGAGTCACAATCTGAAACTAGGTTTGAGTCACAGAATGGTTGAGGTTGGAAAGGATCTCTTGTCCAACTCCTCTTGGTTAGAGAAGCAGGGTTAACCAGAAAGAGTTGCTCAAGATCATGTCCAGCTTGGTGTTGATTATCTCCATGGGTGGAGACTCCACAACCTCTCTGTGGGCAACCTGTTCCAGTGTTCTGTCACCCTTGCAGTAAAAATATGTTTCCTGATGTTCAGGAGGAATCTCCTGTGTTTCAGCCTGTCTGTCATTCATTTGAAAAAGAGCAAGGACTGCCCTTATCATAAAAACTAAACCAAACAAAAGCTAGCTGACAGGTACACTACACTAGCTTGGTGCGGCGCATGCTTACTTAGGACCTACTTAATAACAAGGCTGTTGAAACCCACATCTTCCATTTCCCAGAAGAATGCCACAGCGACTTCATAATAAAGGTTTTCTGCAGCGGGCCGTATTCTACTGCCCTTGTTAAACTACTCAAGTAACAGTAATAATCAGTATTACTATTCAAGGTTCATTTGGGCAGAGAACTGGTGGAAGAGCAAGCATAATTTTGAAGCCCTGTAATGAGAGCACTCATCTAGGAAGGATTCTGATAGTTTTTGCAAGTACTGCTTATGCACTTTTGAATGAGTCTTTAATATAACATGCTCTCACTGTCTCCTTTTCATCCAATGAACCTGATTTATTTTACTTCTTTTTTTTTTTTTTTTTTTTTTTTATGGTGCCATTGTTTTAGCAGGAGGAGTTAATACGTCCCTTGTGTCAGAATAGTTATTAAGGAGTCTGTGGGGATGTATAACTGAACCTCCTCGAGCTGAGAGGCATGGAGAGGCTAGTTCTTCTGCATCTTTGCTGAAGCTGTGTAAATAAAACCAGGCTTGTTTTAGGAGAGGAAGAGTTAAAACTGGAGCATGGGTCAGTCAATGTGACAGTGCACTGAAGATTTTGAGGCTTGAATTCACTTTGCAGACATTGCTGTGACCCAGAATGAAGCGTGTTTGTCTCTCAGTCACAAGCAACATAGAAGACACTTTCCTCTTCTGGATTTCTTTTTTCCACATTTCCCTGCAGACAGCATTTGAGTTGCAAATCCCATTTTAAGATACTTGGCTTTCTTTGTATGCTGTGTATGGTGCTTAGGCATCTAACTTGAAGGCCCTGGTGTCACAATAAATAAGTTTCTCAATGCCTTAATTGGTGAATGCAAGAATATTGCAGGATTTGGAGATGCTTGGTTGTGCCTTTATCATGTAGCTTTTCCTCCATCCTGCATGTGGGTTCCCACTGGCTTAAAGTAGTGCTGAGGCATGCTCAGACGAGGTTTCCAATTCAAATGACCAAGGGACCAGGGCTGTTAAGACAATGAAATGGTGTATACTTGCCACTCTGTGAAGGTGCAATCTTATTGAGGAAGGCCCTCAGTTTCCATGGTAGATAACTTCCTGTTTTCTTGTAAAGCTCATTGCTGGATAATGATACGAATTTTTTTTTTTCTCAAACCTCCAGTCTCAAGTTAATGCTGAAACAAATGTGATTTTAAAAAACAAGACTAGCTTAGAGCTATATGAATATAATACTGTAAAAATAATAATGATAATAATTCAGAATACCTAAAATTCATAGCCTAAAATTGCACATTTGAAAAAATGTGTAAAATTTCTTAAATAATTTAGACTTACTCTAGTGAACTAACATTATATTAAGTGAGGTAAAGGTATTAAATTGTGGAAGATACAAAAGCATGTAAAATGTGTTTTTATTCCAGAGAAGAGGGAGGGGGATAAAAAAGGGAAAATTGGTGGGTACTGTTTTGTGTGCAATTCCCAAGTATATTTTAAAAACAACATTGAATTTTTATAGCAAATTATATTTTCTGCTAACAGCGAGTTGGGAAGGGCTGAATAATAGAATGATTGACAAATCTTTTAGGGCCTGATTTTACAAGATGCTGCGCACCTCCTGATTGCTGCCAATCACTTTCATTTTCTTTCAGTCGATTCGAGAACATATGGCATTATTCAGATGGTGCTGAGCACCTTCAATCACAGTCCTCATAATGCCACAATATCCTCATTCTGTGCAAATGTGAGAATTGCTGTTGACACTTTAAATTGGAGGGTTATTTGGTCTTTGTCTGGACAAACTCCCAGCTGATATAAATGGATGTTCTGCCTGAGGAGGGATTGCAACAGTAAACAATAAATAATCATTTTTTATAAGTACTGTTATATATACACAAAGTACATGAAGTATCAGTTGGGTTCATAAAATTCTTTACCTCTTCCACTTTTATTTGATGGGGAACAAATTCAATTCCATTCTTGTGGAGAACTGAAGTTTAGTTTACTCTCAGTGCAAATTTTGAAAAGTGGAAACTCTGGATGTTGTGTGCACAAAGCAGTTGATTTAAAGAGATGAGGTGTTTAATTTAAAAATAAGAAAATAAATTTCAACATACTGATTTGTCCTGCATTACAGTTACCTGTAGAGAACTTCTAGTCATGTCTATCTGTTTTTGATGCCTCTACAGAATAACTGTCCAGCATCCTCTGCCCAACCAATCAGAATGTAGGAAAATCTACCGATATGACGGAATCTACTGTGAATCTACCTACCAGAAGTATGTTGAAATCTGTGTGAGTCTTGCCTCTAGCTCGTGCATTTAGTGCTCGTGCTCTCCCGCTATTCAGAAATTGCACGTGTTGAAAGCATACACTCCTATTTGTGTGCAAAATCTCTACAGCAAGGACAGAAATATGTTGTTTAATTCTTTGGGATTGTGCTCTAAAAGCTAGAAAGCTAATAAAAAAACCCTAAGACTTTACTAAATCTCTTAGGTATGCTGCTGTACAGTGCAATAAACAAGAATGCATACACTAGAAAATCTAGGCAAAATGTATTGCACAGGTGTGTCACATCTTAGGGATTTGAAAGGTGTGTTATGTATAAATTAGCTGTCACTTTTTTTCAGTCATGTAATGGAATGATGAGTTGTAATTTGCATAATCCTTTAAGAAGTCAAATTATACTGTCATGTAGCAGACTTAACATGCTAGCTAGGATTTCATAGCTTTGCAGCTAATTAGTATGTACCTTACAGGACAGTTAAATTGAAGTTGAGTCCTCTTGCTTTACAGTCATTTGCCTTTGTCCGCTGCCCTAACAGAGCTCGCTTTTGTGCATAACTCAAGATCTGTACTGGTGCTTCTGACAAAAGTGCTGTTGCTGTGGGCAGGCAAATGCAACGTGCTTGACTTCTGTTACTTTTGCAGTCAGTGAAGTTTATGTTTTACTGTAGAAAGAATTTAATAATCTATTTCTACACAAAATTGAAAAGTATATATTTGACAGGCACATTGTAGATGATTTTGTATTAATACATTGTAAATGCATTATGAATTTTCTGTTATCTTGCTGGATTTTGAAACTGCTTTCTGTCACTTAGTGTTTGCTTTTCACACTCCAACTACATTCTTGTTTTGTATCACAGTGTTGTCATTATCATCTTGTTTATAATGGATTTCATGTTCCAAACCCCCTTAACTTCTAAAAATCAATTGTACACTGCATTGCAACAAAATGCTTCTTTAGCAAGGCAGTCATGCTCATTATAATTTTTAGGTCAAATTTTCTCATCTCCTCTTCTTATTCCATAACCTGCTGCTTGTTGAATCTTTTAACAATAGGTACAATGACATTAGTAAGAGCTGTTACTTCATGTAAACAAAGAGTATCATTTTGGTTTATGGAAGTGAAAGGGAAAAAGAAATCTAGATTTATCAGTATAATTACAGCATCAATGTAAATTGGTGATCCAAAATGAAAATCTGACCTCTTGTCTCTGTTTTAGTGAATGGCTATTTCTGGTGTGATATGATTTATTCCTGATTGTACATTGACTTATAAATATTTCTTGCACTCTTGGAATTTTTGATAGTTTTCCCTTCTATATTTCCAAATAATGATAGTGCCCAGGGTAACTGCAGCAGTCTAGATCTAGCATGGTTTTAAATGTCACCAGAGAACTTCAGTGGTTTACTCCTCTTGCAACTTCAGTAAGTGTAAAAATGTATTCATTTGTTTAAATGTATGAAGCAGATTTGTTGTGCACTATTTATATCAGTTTTTAGAACAACTTCAAGATTTTGAAACTTTGTGGAAATATGAAAGCTTGGCATAGTTTGTCATGAGCTGAATACAGTGATGACTTCACTCTGAATTCTGCAACATAGTTGACTATCTTAATTTTTTTTTTAGTAGGTGGCAGTTATAATCAGTGTAGTTAAACACAGCTAGTTGTGGTGACCACACAATGGAATAATTAATGTTCACTTACAAGTAGGCATAAAATTGCAAATGGGCATTGGCTAAATAGCTTTTCAAGAAAAAGCAAAATCCATAAATCAGACTGGCAATGAAACAGTGCTGGTTTTGACATCTGTTTTTTCATCCCTGACATGTGAATTTTGAAGTATTGTAGCCCACTTCAGCTCACCTGTAAAAGCACAGATTATTTTGGAAAACTAATAGCTAGGTCTTTCTACAGAAGATAGATTGCTTTTTGATTAGTGATATTTTCTTTTGGTTACTTCTTCCATGCTATTTAAGTTCTCTGAGGCACTCCTGTTGTCTTCCCAATGAATCTTTTTTGGTACTTTTTCTCATAGTAATTTATTTCCAATAATACAACAACAAGTTGCTGACAAAAAAAAAAGAGAAAAAGTCAAAATATTTTCATGACACTTCTAAAGCTTATACTTTAGTGCTACAAGACATATGAATGTGTGGTGCTAGATGCTGATTTGCATGATCAATCTCCCCCCGTATTAGAATGGGAAGCAAGGATGGGTGTGAAAAGGCTACTGGTGGTCAACAGAAAGGGCTGTGTGACCCTCCTGTTTCCTGTAGGATAATTTCTCGGCTGGGCGAAAACTGGCAAACTTCTGAGAATTAAAGGAATTTGAAGGACTGGCCATAGAGAGCAGGACAGGACACAGTCATGGATTGAGAGATTGACCTTTTTTTTTTTTTTCTTTTTTCCCCTCCTTCCAACTCATCTTCAAAATAAAAGAAGTGTTATGCAGAGAAACTACTCTGGATTTATGCTTAACCATGTACCTACTGAAGATACTCTGTGTAAAGCTACTTAGCAGCTAAAATTGAAATGTTCTGATCCTTTCTGTACAAATTTAAAAGGATCATACCATGACCACCTACTCCAAATATATTTTTCAGAAAATATGTGGGGAGGTAACCTTTTTAGCCAAATCTTAGTGCTAATGTATACTAGAAATAACAGGTTTTGAGAGTTCTAAAAAATGTAGAATAAATAAAAAAATGTAGCAAATAAATTACAGTACTATTAAAAAAAGAAAACCTGCAAAAAGCTTCTTGCAACACAAGTTCTTGAGGAGCTGAACTAAAGATTACGTTAGTTAATCTAGAGAAAATAGGCAAAATTGGTAAATATTGTAATGCAGATCTCTCTAGGCTATTTATGATTCTCTTTCATTTGATGCTCCAATTTAGATATCCCATTTAGAATGGAGTGGAATACACAGTTTCAAAAGCTCTTGGTGAAAGAATATATTTCTTTATATATATAGATTGCCCCCAATTGTCCACCACTATTTTTACCATGGGTCTGTGTTGTTTTAGGTGGCTAAGCATGTAAATATGCTTTTTTAAAAAAAGCTCTAAAGCTTGAAATTGTTACAAATTGTTTCTGTGTTCACTAGCGGTAGAGGCTAACACACCAAGCATTCCTAGAAGATTTTACTGTTGTGGTTTTTGAAATAGATGAAATGGCTCAGTCTATGGTTTAGTGGGAGGTGTCCCTGCCCATGGCAGGGGGGTTGGAACTAGGTGATCTTAAGGTCCTTTCCAACCCTAACTATTCTATGATTCTACGGCAGTCAATCCAGAAACTTGTCTTTTAGTGGCCTGGAGTATGGCTTTCCATTGGCTCCTCAATATTTCCTCTTTTCCAGTCCCCACATCTGTATCCAGGAATGTCCAGGCTCTTCTTTTATGATGTCAAACAAAATTGACAAAAGAAATATTTCTTGTTCAGTTCTAGCTACTTCTCTGTAACCAAACTGCCAAGGCTTTTTCCTCTTGCCTACGTTGAAAATCTGTTCTGCTTACTCAGACATCTATGGTTTGCACTCCTGTTCATCTCACTCCTGTTCACCTTTGTAAAGTGTCAAATGGTGAACAAAACCCAGGTTAGATGATCTCCAGAGATAGCTGAAGGGGAGCACAGTTCCCTGCCCATGCCCTATCTTGCTAAATTACAAGGAGTAATGGCATGTCAAGGGTAAGGGTTTTTTGCCTGTCTGCAGGGAGTCTCTGCAATGTACAAGCAGAGGATATCTATGAGGCCTTTTTGTTTGTTTTCTTTAGTTTTTCCCTCTCAGCCTGCAAGTTATTCCATTCATAAAGTGGACCTCCAGAGTATCACCTGCACTTGGAGCTGAAAGTGTCAGTTTGGTGACTGTTGTGTATTATCTCCAAAGCAAGGGTGGAAGAATCATCTCTTCCTCATTTTTTCCTGACCATATTAAAGCAGACTTACAAGTCATGTCTCTCTTCAGGAATATGGAGAATAGGGAAGAGTTCTACAGTAAGGTATTTCTTCTGAAATCAATAGCATGGAATAAATATGCAAGAATAACACCTTGCTCATTTAAATCCCAGAAATACAGCTGTGGTCTTATTAGCTCTCTTTCTTTCTTTTCTCAGCAAGTTAGTAAAGTAAGCACAGAACAGAAGGCTCATTGATTTCAGTCTAAAGTGGAGCAGTTTGTCCTGGAAGGTGTAGCTTGGCTGTATACACATTGTCATCCTAAGCCTGTAAATGCACAAAACATCCAAACTTGATGGACCAAAATAAGCTCCCTTTAGACTATATGTTGGCTGAAGCCCATAAATCTTTGTACAACTGAGGAAAGGAGGCAGAAGACTAAACCATTCCTGTCAGACTCTGAGGTTTAAATTAAGATTTGTTTATGTATCGAATGGATAAAACAAGAACAGAACGACTTTGTATGCCCAAGAAATCTCATGGCCCTGGTAGACAACACAAAAGAGAATGTAAGCCTTTTAATGGGCCAAATAGTTCTCCCAGGGTTTCTAGTGAGGGAATTCAACAAGATACAAAACATGGGAAGATGAAGGATTTCTCAGGGCTGTTGAAGCATCTGCAGTGCTCATCACCACCTTAATGTGGATAAACCAGTAAAAGACCTGCAGAGGAGAAGCTAACTGTTACAAATGAAGATTTACCACTTTGTGAAAGTGGGTTAAAACTTCTGCTGGCTCCTTTGCAGCTGGGCATCCTGATTCTTGTCAGTGTATAGTCGTTTAAGACGCAGTTGATAATGGCTGAGAGGTCATAATCTTTTTCTATTTTTTTTTTTTTGTTTGTTTCTTAGTTGTGGTGTTGTGCATAAATTGACTTACAAAGATGAAAGACTTTTAGGCTTTTTGGTTGTATATCCTGACTCACCTGATACCATATAGCTGAGGAAAAGAGACGGTAGTCTGAAACAGTTATTTTAGCTGCAAGAAAAACATGTAACATAGAACAATGAGGCTGCCATTCAGGCTAATGCTGTAGGGTACACAGGCTTTTTTTTTTTTTTCTTTTCTTCCAACAATGACTTCAGTATCCCATGTTTAGGGTTAACCTTAGAGAGAACGTACTGAAGGAGCTCCTATTTAGTTTGATCTACTCTTACTAAAACAGGAAGGAGAGGTCCCATCTTCTTGCGTTGTGGCTCTTTCTTTGCAGTGGTGTTCCCTCTCAATGTGAATTTAAGTGTATTTGAAGACGATTCTATGCATCTCCTCTTCATAAATCTGGCCTCTTAGAAAATATTTATAGAATAGTGAGGGTTGGAAATGACCTTAAGATCATGTAGTTCCAACCCCTGAAATATTGAAAGCTAATAACATAATTCATTCTCTACCTGCAAATGGCAGACAATCCACTTGCTAACTCCTTTTTAATATGTCACCTGATATTTACATCCTCAGTGTGAGGCTGCCTGGTGAAAGCTTATCACTATTACAGCTGCTTATGTCTGCTCTAGCCTTTGTGTACCTTTGAGCATACAGTGGGTTCTCTGTGCTGAGCTGGTCTAGGTGTCTTTTGCAGGAAAAAAAAGTCATTAACCAAGTTCAAAACACATCCAAAAGTGAACCAATGTCTCCTTATGTGTGAGATATGAGTGGGCTTTCTCTGGGTAAGAAATGAGATTAGCTGTGCCACTTTAAAATGATTAATGATCACAGGGTAGCATTAAGTTGAATATCTAATCCTTAGCTGATTGGAACATTTGAGAGAACAGCACTCAAACATAATTTTTCCATAACAGAAATTTTGTCATGCTTACGTTTCTATTATGACACATGTTGCACTGGCTTTAAAATTTTACTTTGAGATTAATGGAATGTAGCCTGAATAGGGAATAGGTGCAATGCATACATGTTACCTGAAAATTTTCTTCCACTGAATAATACAGGGCCATTATTATGTTTACAGTTCAATACAAATGTTAAAGTTTCACTTAAGATCTGTAGTATCTAATTCTAATATCTATTCTGAGTTAAATCCTGACATGAATTAGGTATTGGTCAATTGACCAATTAGGCAATTACCTTTTGCTGTCTTGCATGCAGTCCCTTAACCACACCCTTTCAGTAGGATATTAGTCACAGTCTGACAATTCCCTGTTTAAGACAGTTTTTGTTTGATATTCTACAGAAACTGGTTTTACATTTAATTTTCATGTCAACTCAGAGGGCTTCTTTTTGTGGTGGTTGTTTTGTGTATGTGTGTGGGGTTTGGTTTTGGTTTTGTTTTTTCTTTTGTAGTGTTTCCTCCCCCCAGTCACATTGTTTGTTCAGAAATTGAGATCAATTCAAATTATGTGTGACAGAGCTACTCTGTGTATTCAGCAAGGTTTTGCTTTTCCCATGCTCTTTCAGTAGCTTGCTGCTTTGCACAAATGTAGAAGCATTAATACTAAGTATATCCAAAATATTACTTGGGGAAGCAGGGAACAAGATAACAAGTTCATTTGGCTTACTAACAGTTCATATGAGCATTCAGCTTGGGGGAAAGGGAGGAGGGGGAAAGAGAAATAATTATCCCCCAAATATAAGGATCTAGCTAAATATCTGCCCTAAATCTCATGTAAGTGTCAGGAGTTGCAGTAACAAAGCTATCCTGGAGCATTTTAGGTATGGTTTTGAAAGGTAGAGTTCCAACTCTGTCATCTTTTGATTTAAAAGAACAATATAAGATAGTAACAGTGTCTTGCAGCTTCTAGTTCTTTTATAATCACCATTTTCCATCTAAAGAACTTCAGATGAAAGAAAATCCTGCCTTTCTTTAGAGGAACTGTAGTTACTGTTAAAGTATTATTACCTTATTCTCAGTCTGAAGTTTTCTAACTTTTATGTAGCAGAAACATACCAAATCCAGCATTAAGAAGCCAAAAGTCCTCCTTTAATATTCATGATGCTTCTCAGTTCTTCCCCACATTTAGATATTTGTAGAGAGTAGATCATTTATCCTTTTCTTTGACACAGGTTTCTCATTTTTAGCAAGGAATTCTTCCAGAATTTGAATGTTTCTTGTGGCTGTTTGAAGTCTTTCTAGTTTGAATACCAGCAAAGTCCATTAGTTGTTCCTCTGGTAATGCTCAAGGATCATAGATACAGCAACAACATGGTTCTAGGTTATGTGCTGTTTGAAATGGAAAGATTCTCTGTCTCAACATCTGTAGTGATTTATTTAATCTTTTTCTATTGCTACTCTGTGTTTACTTCCTTGTGCATCAAAGGATCTTTTCCCCTGCTCTAGCCAGAGTATTGCACTGTAGGCTGATATTAATTTGGTTATCCACCATCATCCATATGCCTCTTCCTAGGTTATTATATTGTCCTTGTTTGGAATCTGTGCTCTTAGTTATGAGATAGACAGTTTTGTGCTCAGCTGTGTTAAAATGCATTTTATTCAGGTAAGCCCAGACTGCCATGCAATCTGTGAAACTGACAACTCCTTGGTATTTACCATTTTATTATCTTTTGTGTCATCTGCAAATTTTACTGGGAAGGATTTTATGTTTTCTTTCATATCACTGATTTATTCTCCTGCACAGGTACTCTGTAGGGAATAAAGGGCTCAAGGAGTTCTTTCCCTGCACAGAGTACTTGTGGTGGATCTAATCCATATTTCAGAGCTGCTGGTCATAATGGCTGGGAGCAGATTAGGGCTGCCGGCACTGATGAGTTGCAACCAAACAGGGGCAGTGAGTCATGAGCACACTCTATTTACTTGCAGTAGTATGAGAAGGCTGCAGGCTTTCTTTAAAGTAATGTGACACTTATTTTGCATAGTGATGCTGTCGAAAAGACAATTCTCCCTTGAAAATTTGTGTGTCTGTAGTGATGGCTACTAGTGGATTCCTTTTTTGTTATTAAGAAAAAGGCTGTTTCTGGAAACAAAGCTGAATGATTATTGAAACGAAGCTAGATTATTTACAAATGGTTAGAAAATTTAGTGACTGTGTTTATCCAAAAAAGGGCAAAGAGATGGGTTTTGGAAACCCCTAAAATCTTTTGTATTAGTTTTCTTCCTAAAGGAACTATTTTTGAGTTCTTTTCCAGATGATGCTTTTATTTAGAACTGAATCAGCCTCTCGGATGACTAGAAGGATTTAATAATGAATTCATCAGGCATAATGTTTTATTAAAAATCAAGTTCAGAGTTTACCAGAAATGAAGCTTTCAGATAACGTTTTTTTTTTTTTTTTTTTTGTTCCTCACTTTTCTTTCACCCTCTCCAAAATATTTTTTTGGAGCAAACCACAAAATTATGCTCTAAAGATTTTATTTTCTTTCCCTTAAGTTGGCTACTCCAGCAGACCTTTACAGCTCTGTACTTTGCTTAAGCTTAAGGTTTAAGCTAAATTGTTTAGCAATCTATTAATTCTCCCACCTAACCATAGGGTTTCATGATACAAGTGTGACAGAACTCGTGTTTCACATCCAGATGCAGCATTATCTCTGGAATTCTGACTTGCCTGTGACAAAACTTGACTTTCTGCTAAAATTCTTTTAGGACAGCGGTATCTGTAGTCAATTTAAAGTATTTATACTGATTTGCTTTCTCTTGAAGGCCAATACTGCTCCAGTTAAAACATGCAGAGTTTTAGCACAGTCTGCATCACCTCAAACTGGTAATGCAAGCATTTTTTTCTATATACATCTTGTAGATTTTTTTTTTTTTACAACATTTTTGGCAGGTGTTTATAGTTTTGTATGTGTATACGGACATAGAGCTTCATATGTATATATGCACATACATAGGCAGTTTTGAAAAGAAAGAAAAAATAGTAACTTTAGGGAAAAAGACAATGGAAACATGAAACTACTTCTACCTGAGTGCAAAAGGAAGGTGGCAACTTTTAATTTATGTGACTTTCAGTTATAAAGCAATCCTGTGGTGTTATTTAAAACAACAAGAAAACCACAATGCTATATGAGTTAAAAATATATATAATTAAGATTTGCCTTTGATTTCTGCTAATATAGTGTAAATGTCTCATAAATACCAAACACAAAAATCTGGTCAACAAGAAGGGAAGACAGAGGCTGTCACACTTTAAAGTTTTCTGCTCACTGAGCAACAGGAGACACATTAAAGTAAGTCCATTTGCCTGTTAGAGTTGCACAGAACTTTGTCTTATGATTTCATAAGTGACGTTGGGACTGTGCCATCTTTGAGGTCGCAGACTGCAATACCGAGTAGTTTAAGATGCTTTATCATGTATGATTTAATCAGGCTGCACTATTTAGACTATGTGTTGTGTACTGGGAATAATTTCTGTGTAAAGTCTTTCCAGCTGCATCTATATAAAAGGTGAAATTCCCCTACCCCCACACGAAAGTCAGCTAAATGGACTGTGGGGAACAAAGCAGCAGTTGAACGAATTAATTTTATGTAGCTGTCCATAGCTGGCTGTGAAACTGCAGTGTGCTTCTTCCACAGCTGACTTGCAGCCAGGGCCTGTAAACATCTTTGTGGAGTTCTTGGACTGCTGAGTTTCTATCTATTGATCAATTGTCCCCTTGTCTAGAAGTGTCCTGTAGAGTTTTCCACCCTCTTGCTAAATTCCAGTGGTTCATTTACATGCCTAGGGCAGTGGCTTCTTAAGCCTTGTGTTTGCAGGGGACTTTGCTACTTACTGTTAGTACCTTTGCTAACTCTTAAGATTGGAGGTCATCCCAGTGTTAGGAGAGGGAGCAGTAACACTGTCTCCTTCTTTTGCATATCCTTTTATGTAAGCTACTCTACATTCAGTTTCAGGTGGCTGGGGCAAGGGGGATGCACAACAGCCCCCTTGCCCCAGTAGAAAGTGCCATTTCTGAGAGTACTCTCCACTGGCAATTCTTAGTGATGCGCATATAGATGGTCCAGGCAGTGCAAAAAATTTTCAAGCTGTGAAACAGCTTGTGTAGCTGCACTGCAAGGTGCAATTAGTTTGGCAGCCTGTTAGTCCTGGGGCTGTCTGGAAGCACCCTGAAGTTGCATATGTCTTCCCTCTGCTAGGCTGTACACTAGGCAGTCCATTGCCTGTATAATCAGTGACCGATACTGATCAATGTGTTCATCATAACTGTGCTTTGGTATAGAGTGTTATGTTGCTTTGCCTAGCAGTATTTACTTTGCCTCAAGAATGCTGCCACGCTCTGCATTTTGAGCTGGATGTTATATGGAAAAGGACATTCATATTTTGCTAACTTGGCAAGTTGAATTCAGCTGGTTTTGTTACTCAGTAGAGATAGAAAAAGATTGAAAAAATTGAGTGAAATAGCTAAGCTAAGATTAAGAGCAGACTATAAGCCAAGTCTATAGTATATTTTGGTATAGCTTGATCTATTGGAGGTATTTAAGAGGTGTAGTATCCCACTTGGACAAAGATGTATCAGCAGAAACCTCTGTAGCAGATACTGTTTTACCTGCAAAACTTTTTTACTGATATTGCTCGTTTTGCTAGTGAGTGGTGATTTTTCAAAGCAGACCATTGCTGATATAGCTGATTACATCCTTAATGCTTTGCCACAGTGGTGTACCAAGATTGCTGCATTGACAAAATGCTCCTAATGCGCACGTCATGTGATTTTAGTAATTCACTTTTTTTAATTTCAAAGCTTAACAAAATAAGACTCCTATTGTAGAATTTGAAGGGATGTTAGTTGTTCCATGACTCTGTAATGGATAATCATTGGGATAAAGAGACTGAAAAGCTGTACTGCATTTAAAAATCAATCCTGTTTTTCATAATGTAATTAAGGTGGGTGGGTTTGGTGGGTTTTTTTGGAACTTTTTTTTTTTTTTTTGGTCATTTGAGACATTCTTGTTGTAGCTTGAATTAAGGGTGAGAAACCTAATCTTCTCAGTTGCTTCACATATTTCACTTTTGGTCTTCACAGAATCCTGCTGATAGTGTGATTTGCCTGATTAGTTGTGGCAGTGCTAAAGTCCACATGCTTGAGCTCCTTTGCCTTGAAATCAAATGATGTAAATGAAAACTTTCCAAAGTATCCTGAGCTTTTTCACCTCACCAAAAATCTTTCAATCAAAATTGATGTGAAAGGCCTGGTGATCATAAACCGGTCAAGCAAAGTGTTTTGCTGCGTGCTTTGAGCATCACCTAGATCTTATGCCTAAGAGAGTGTTTTACTGTTATCATAACAGGACAACTTCCTGCTTCCAGGGGTCATAGCATGCTTTTACAGTCGCTGCATCGCTGCTTGATTACTGGTGATAGTTATGTTACATGCTGGACACAGAGTGTCAGAGAGAAGCC
Source organism: Psittacula echo (assembly GCF_963264785.1). Classification (NCBI taxonomy): domain Eukaryota; kingdom Metazoa; phylum Chordata; class Aves; order Psittaciformes; family Psittacidae; genus Psittacula; species Psittacula echo. The sequence goes on from NC_137739.1 coordinate 49,357,921, forward strand.
ATTCTGATTCATATCACCCTGGGGAGCATCAGGCATGTATCCAGACCATGCATCAGCATCAGTGGTAACTGTGGTATTGAAATTGCTAGAAAAGGCATGGAATCAGATAATCATCCATAAAAGAGTACTGAATGGCTGTGAAGTTCACAGCTGGTAGATTCGTATCTTGTGGGAGCTTAGTACTGTGTAACAGGCAAAAATCTGTGAGCTTACTAAGTAAGTTAAGGCAACTTCATTAGATAGGGGTTTCCACTGTTTATGTTGGGTTATTATTACCTCACCTCCTCCCTAAGTGTACTTGCAAGTTATACAGATCTTTTGTGCAGTGCCAAAAGAAGAGCAAATCAACTGTTCCAGGCCTAAGTTGTCTCACAGAGGTTAAACTGAAATCTAATTATTGACATTGTTACTAAATAGAATGAAACACATTCCAGAGTGGAAAAAAAAAATAAAAAAAAAAAATTAACTTTTCTGACTTTTGTACACTCCGATTTTTTTTTTTCATTTATCTTGCTTTGATACTTTGATGCATTCCTGCAGCAATGCCTAGTTCACAAGAGTAAAAATAGTCCAAGCAATGAAGTATTCATCTTTTCCCCCTAGTTTACACCAGATACAATCTATTTTAGGTTGAAAAACAGGAATAGATCTTCTGCCTTAATTTGAGGCTTTTATTATAAGTGCCCTTCTCCTCAGCAACAGTTTAGGGAGGTGGAGTTCTTCTCTGAGCTTCTAGGCTTGTAAAGCCTCCTCACTTGGGTGCTTTTTAAAGTGTAGTTAGCACTGGCCATACAGCTTTTGCAAGCGTGTAAGTGTGAGGACTTGGTGGCACAACAGCAATGTGCTCCTGGTTGTGAATGAGAGTTTTCTTGTTTTCTTTTTCTTGCTACTGGAGAACACCACAGTCCTGATAGTGTGTGGTCCCACTCCTGGTTGCCTATGAACACTCTTTATCCATGTGCTGTTAGGATACTTGCAATAAGCTGGAGTGTAGCAGAAAATGCTTTTCATTGTCAGGTTCTGCAATGGAGCATTAGGCCAAACACAGTAGTAGCTGTAAACCTCCAATTACTGACCTCCCCCTCTGGTTTTATGTTTTGATACTGAAATTCTCCCCACTTCTAACCTGTATTCCTATTTATTTATTGCTGTACCCACAGCTTCCTTTGTCACTGCTTTTGCTCACTGTTCTTTAACCTCCAGCCCTAGAAAGATGGGTACATTTTTTGATATGGCAGGCACACCAGCACTCTGTAAAGCTGTCAGGAGTGCTTGGATAGGTAGATCAGTGCCTGATACCGGTTTTAATGTGCCCAACATTAATTTCCCACCGTGTTTCCTCTGGCTTGAGGCCTGTGTTTGGGAGACCACAGTATGCATTCCAGATGGCACTGCAAACAGCGTCTGCCAGGGAAGAACAGGTAAATACAATGAAGCAGGAAGGTAATTGGGGAACTGTGCTGTGTAATTTGATTATGGTCTCAGATGGAGGGACTCAAAAAATACTAGTTAAAACATAAATACGGGTGTTACAATGTTTATTATATAGTAGTAAACAATCCACTCAAACATATGAAAATTTAGGTCAGAGCTGTAATTTACCACACTGGTAAAGAAAAATGTTGTGGTAGAATGAGCTATCACGCTATTGCTTACAGATTTCTTTTTTTTTTTTTTTTTTTTTTTTTTTATGTGGCTTTTCCAGTGATCTATTTGAAAGCAGATTTAGAATATGAAAACTGTGCTGGTTTTTTATCCTTATTTTAGTCAGATGAAAAAAAAATGCTGATTTGTATATGTACAGGAGAATGTTCTAAAAGCATGTTCTACAATGTGATATCAATATTTAAAAGTGTGCAGTGCATGAGGGTTTCTTTTCTCTGAGCCTTTTTTAACCTCTTTGCCCACGTCCCCACCTTCTTTCAAGAACTGTTTAGAAAAAAGTCTGGATACTTAGAATTTTTTATTTTTGAATTTTTTTTGTGTGTGCCATTTTAAGTCCCCTATGCTCTTAACCCCCACAAACAGCTTTCTGGCTTACTAGTGTTTGCTGAAAGTGAGAAGTGGTTAGACAAAAATTTTGTTTTCTTCCAAAGCACTAATCACACTTTATGGTTTTCAGTTCCTACCAACGTAATTGGGTGGCTTTTTTCCAGAAATTGTTTTTGCAGATTGTCAGAGGAGTATTGAATTTAATATAAATTCAGTAATATCTACCTTCCTTGAGATGTATGGGTCTTTATTAAATAATAGTTGCTATTACCTTTAACTATTTCAGTTGCCATATTTGTTCTCTTATTTTACTTGTGCCTTGCATAGTTACTCACTCCAGGGTGCATAAAATCCTAATTGGAACAGTAGCATTTTGCGTTTACTGCAAACTCTTTCTTAGCTATATGTTGTAATACAGTGTAAAATAGGTCTCTACAAAATACCTATAGCATATGGATCAAAGAATATTTGTGATGGAAGGAAGCTCACTTATATGATCTAAAAATTCAGTGTAAATACCTTGCTATTTAGGATGATTACCCTTTGGATATATGGTTCATATGGCGGGGTGGGGTGTAGATCACCATGTGAATCTGTAATATGCCCTGAGTAGCTAATTGCATCTGCAGACAGGTAAGAGTTAGTTTATCACACTGGTGTACATATGTATATATCCAGGGAGACACAAACACATACAACAGGAAAGTTAAATCATTCCCATTTGATTCAGAGCATGCCTATAGGAAGAGTGCTCAGAGCAGTAGGAAAAAAAAAGCGCATATTAACCCTCAGTCTTTAAAACTGTAGAGCCAGAGACAGTCACTGAACTTGGCCTAGGGAAGGATAAATGGATAATATGCTTACTGAGACAAATAAAACTTGTGCAAGGTGCAGGAGCAGGGTCCCTGGTTAGCTCAAAGTCAGCTGAGGCAGAAGAAATGAGGCCAAAGAGACTAGCACAGGCACAGGCTGACTGCTGCAGTGGTGAGGGGAAGAGGTGTACCTGCATGGATGAGCCTGTGGTCCTCAGATGGTCTTGCTTGAAGCCCAAGCAATTCTCATGGGTGATGGAGAAACTGAAGAGCCATATTGTCTAAAGCTTTGTGTGCTAGCTAGTAAAGGGTACTTGTTTTTGGAAGCCAGGGAAAAATGTGTCTATCTTTTGATTAAACTTTTACATATACTGGAAGGGGTGAGCTCAGAACCACAGGCTTTAGAGCTCTTTGCTTCTGCTCCTGACAGCTGCAGAACAAGTGTCCTGGGTTCAGCAGCAGCAGCAGTCACTTTTTCTCCTTCTTAGTAGCTGGTGCAGTGCTGTGTTTTTGAGTTTCGGCCTGGGGATAATACTGATAAAACCGATGTTTTCAGTTGCTGGTCAGAATGTTTACTTTGACCAAGGACTTCGTGAGTCTCATGCTTTGCCAGGGGAGAGGGAAAGCCGGGAGGAAGCAGGGACAGGACACCTGACCTGAACTAGCCAAAGAGGTATTCCATACCACAGCATGTCATGCCCAGGATGTAAAACTGAGAGTTCCCAGAAGGGCTAGAGCACTGCTGGGTGGGGGCAAGGTATCGGTCGGTGAGGCATTGTATTCTCTTCCCTTGCTATTTCCTTTATCATTATTATTATTGGTGGTAGCAGCAGTGATTTGTGTTATACTTTAGTTAGTAAACTGTTCGTATCTCAACCTGACGAAGTTACATTCTTTCAGTTCTCCTTCCCATCTCTCCGGGAGTGGGGGGAAGAAGGAGGGGAGTGAGTGAATGAGCTGCCTGGTTGGATTTAAACCACGACAACAAGGCATTGTCTTGCAGGAATAAAGTAGGCTGTCATGGAGGGGGAATCAGGAAAGCCCATGCCTAATCATTGTGCCAGGGAAATCACAGTTTCATCAGACTAGAGGAGGCTTAAAAGCTCATGGACTTAGTGAAACACAAACAGAACAGCTAGATGAGTGAAAGGAGTCTTCCACAGCTGCTACGGTGTTGCGCATCAGAGGGGAGATCTGTTGTGTGCCAGCTTACTGTTCAGATTTTACAGATTGGTCAGATACACTGAATGTGTACTGACTGCAGTTGTAAGATTGCTGGAAAAGCAAACAAGGCCTTTGAGTTCCATATCCATCTAGGAAATGCACATAGAGAGATTTAACTGCTCTGTGCAAGTAGCTAATTGCATTACCAGTTTCAGAGTCAATCAGGACACAGCAGAGGAACATTTAGTTAAGACACTTCAGTGTCCCTTCCATAATCACAAGTGAAACCTCTGCTTTGTGACTTTCCTAGGTTTTGGGGATTTTGCTGTGAGGTTTTTCCAGGGTTCTTTTGGATGGAGAAAGCTTCCTCATTGTGTAGTGCAGTTTTCTTCCTTCCCTGGACAGCAGAAGTGTAGGCCTTTGAATTGAAAAAATGTTCAAATCTGACCAAAGACTGCCACTTGTTAGATAAACTTAGAGTTTAAATCAGACTATGTTTAATGCTGAGTGCTTGTGTCTATTTTTTGATTAAAGGTATCAGGATTTTGGTAAAACTCCACTAACTGATTAGGAGCTAAAATCAAATAAAGATCTTTAGAACCAGAATATTTTATGTATTTAAAAATTGGAATCTGAAATGTAAGGACAGAGGAAACAGCTTTTCATGACTTGAAAATTGGAATTACAGATATTACTGTACACTGGAAGATACAGAGAGTTTTCAGATCTAGAAGGTGGATTTGCTTCTTTTCAGCTGAAACATATTAGGAAAGCAGGATAGAATCCTAAGTTTTTTTTCTGTTTTATCTATTTTGTGTTTCTAGACTTTGTTTTTAATATCATGCCTGTTATTGCATCATTAGTGTTCTTTTATCTTCTGTCTCTGAAATGTGTCCTGAACATGCTTTTATCTCTCCTTATTATTGCTTGTAAACCTCATACTACTTCACTGTGGCACAGCTAAAGCTCTTTTCCCTTGCTTAAGCCTACTGCAGTCTCTCTGGCCCTGCCGTCAATCACCAGCTGGATGCTGAGACAATTTTTTTATAGCAGCTTCTGTCAGTAAAGAGAAAATATTTTGAAAAATACAGTCTAAAAGCTGAATGTCAGCCTGCTGAGTGGCCTGGTTAAACAGGAGAATTGACTCTGCCAAGTTTTGGTTGTTTAGCTTTTTTTTCTTAGTTTTAAAAAAAAGTGACTTGGGGTCTAGCCCAAATAATAAACAAAATAAGACTTTCTTGGCAAGGACTCGTAATCGACTAGCTTACTAAAATTCTTAAGCATCTCCGTGACAGTTTCCGTCTCCACCTTTCTGGTCCCTGTAATGTGAACGTCTTCAGTCTGTTCTGGGTGTCACACAGAGGAGTAGTAAAACCCCCATAAACTCCAGTAACTCTGTCAGGCCCCCTGTAGTTCCCTGTTTTGTTTTCTTTTTCAGCAAAAGCTAGATGACTGTAAAAGTGTGTTTCTGAGGTTCAGAATCCTACAATAAGTAGTACTCTGTCTTAACAGGAAGTATTCCAAAAGAGATTCGGGATGTCATGCACAATTGCACGACCAGGGCAAAACACTCAAAAGATTTAGAGGCAAGGAGCTGCATAGCATACTTTTTTAAAACCACTTTGAGAAAGGATGGTGGGAGCACATGGCATAATGCATAGTAAATCTTGTATTCGAAAGCCGCAAACCCCTTGTTGAGAAGTTGCATTGGTCTCTTGAGCCAGAGAATATTGCTGTCCTACAGATATATTGTTGGAAACTGCATTGAGAAGTGCAGCCTACTTGTTAGTTGATAAATAGAGATTAGAATCATCTGCTAGGCCATTTTATGGTGCTTGTTAACAATATTTACCTTCCTAAATTGATTCAGTATAATCCTTGCTATGGCTTTACCTCATTTCTGGAAGACATATAGATAACGTGGTACTTATATGAAGTCTTGCATGTCATTGGAAACCTGCTATATTTCCTTAGCTGAATTGTGCGACAGGATTATATTAACATAGATTTTGGAATATTTGAGCTCCCATGGGGTATGGTGCGTGGTTGATATGACATGACTTGCCTTCAACAGTTGTTTTAACAAGATATCCTTCATATAAAATATACCAGGCTGAAAGGCATAACTGAGTGAGTTTAGTAAGAAACACTGTTGGCAAAATTCTTCACTTTCATCTTTATCTGATTAATTCAAGGCTGAATGTTACAGAGAGAGTATTTTTAACCTAGCATAGTATTTGGCATATTTGTTTAAACTTCCCCCCCATCCCCTGAGGGGGGAACCCAGACCCCAACATTTCCCTCTCCCCAGAAGATAAAGCCCACCCACAAAAAGCCAATAAACCCCACACCTAGACCCCCCCAACCCCTTTTATCTTTAGTGCAAAATCATATTAAATAATTGTTAAACTCATTGCAAATGTATGTGCATTTACTCTAGTTGAAACCCATACTGCTTAAAATATATTCTCACTTCTCCTAAAATCTGCTTTAATAATACATTAATTAACACTTCTGTAGTACTTGGCATATTTAACACACAAGAAAATTTACAGTTCCTAATATTTTAAACTGTGTATCAAAGACTAGCATTAGCAAAGAGAAAATACACTGTATGTGAGTATAGCATTAAATGCTAAACATATAATTTACATGTAGCTCAATCTTTATTAAAAATAGATATACTTTAATGTTTTGATAATACTGCTAATGTTATTTGAATTACTGTTAACATTTTTCCAAATTCCTGCTGATGGCTTATTCTTTTCATCAATTCTATACAGCGACTTAATATCTAATGGTAACAATAATTAACTTTTTATAGAAACAATTTTAGATTTTATGGCAAAATATTGTCATTTTTATCTGTTTTCTTCTTGCACAGGGCTTCTCATAGTGACTGAAAAATGTTCAGCTGAATTATTATCTGAACATTCATATCTAAGTACTTGTATCAAAAGGCTTTGAATGATCATATATTTGAGAACAGATTTCAGATATAGACACATTTTTACTGTCTCTTGACTTTATGGTGCAGGGAAAAGCTTACTATAGGAGGGTACTAAATGGCTGGAGGGTTTGGTAATGGGATGTTGAGACCTTCACCTTAGGTCACTAGTTTGAATGTAGCCCAGGTGGGTGGAAACTAAAACCCATTATCATCTGATAGCTCCTGCATGGCCTGTGTGAAATGAGTTGGTGGTCCCAGGCAACTTCCTAGTGGAAAGACGTCAATATTGCAGAATCAGTGTTACAGTCCTCAGAGACTGGGACCCTTGCTGGAACTCTTTGCAGAAACATCAGTGACCAGAGTGGGTTTGTTCTGCACCTTAAGTGGTTTAGTGTAGGACATTGTGCTACAGAATGGAGAAACCACTTGCAGTTTTTAGGCCAGGTCTAGCTTGTAAATACGCTTCCCAGAACTGTTTAGCTATGTTTGGCTCCCACTATTATTGCTTACAAGGTACTTCAGAAAATGCTGCATGCTGTTTATGTGTGGAAACATGGGAGGTGGAAGTGGAAGGTCTGAGGGGAAAAAAAATCCAAACAAACGTGAACCCAGAGAACTTTCTACGTTAGTTAACAGAAAGTCTATAATCCTGGTTGAATTTTCCTAATTGACTCTCAGACTAGCTGACTGAATCCCTTGGCTTTTCTGCCTGTAATTTTGCCAGCAGTTTCCAGTTGGTTTAATGATTCTGGTACTAGACGAGGAAAGTAATATATGTTGTATTATTGTTGGAGGCAGTGAAAGACTCTTAATTGTAATCATTTGATAAAATCAGTGCTCACAATTTAATTGTTGTGGGAAATGGCTGTTTTCCAACCGACCAATACTTGCTCTCTTACTGTTTTTATGCACAGTGGCTTTTGTGTCTGTCTTGAACATGGTCCTGATTAGCTAATGAAGCTCACCTGGCTGGATAAATGCAACTTCATCAGGCACTGTCTGCTTTTTTGCTTAGGGAATTGGAGGAGATCCCTTTGTCCATAGAGTCTTCTGGAAAGCCAGCATATGATACTTCATCCTAGAAGTCACAGGAGCAGAGTGGCTGGGGTACACTGAAAAGCACTTCCGTTTCCTGAATTTTTTTTATCATCTCTTGATTATAGCAAGATGATGTTGGTGTTTCAGCTTCATTCATGTGCCTCAAACTCAGGCTGGGTACTTGGGTGGAATTACTTTAGAACAGAGACAGAAGCATATGTCCATGTTTTTCATAAATTTCAAGGAAATATTTCTTTCTCCTTAAAATATAGCAAGTAGCACCTTCTCAGATAAGTTGAACAGCGAATTAACTAGAAGTAAGATGCTGAGCAACTTTCTGCTGGATATGTTTAATTTTATGTTTCTAAATATACAAATAGTTGCTATCCCAAGACCCTGTATAACAGCATATTCTGTATGCATCCTCCCTAACAAACAAATCCAATCCATAACATTAGGCTGCCTGAGTACCCTCACTTCCTCAAATATTCAGTGAGAATTTACAGATAGTTATTTGTCTGTGAGGTATTAATGCATGCTTCTTTACAGTGAACATAGTTTATGAAATTGCTGGAGTTTTTTTTTTTTTTCCTTGAAACCAGTTAACGAAATCAAAAGTTCTAAGTGGAGTATGTTTCTGTTTTAAAAGAACATCTGCCTATAATAGACAAATAATAATTATTACCTATTTTGAAAACAGTATCAAAGTTTTAATAAAGGCTTGTGTATTGTGCAATAAAGATGCTAACCAATTTGAATGTGGTCTTGAAACATTATGGTGTAAACAATTGCAGGAGGCTTGAACTGTATATTACCTTTTCAACACTAACAGGGAAAAAATCGGATTGATTTGTTCTATAGCAATCCTTATCAGTTGAATTTCTAAATAATGCCATATTTAACCAGATCTAGTTTGATGGATAGTTACAGGGGGGTTTGTTTTTTTCTTTCTTAATGAAATAAAAACAGTTACAACTGACAAAAGGAATTCTGATAGTTTTTAATATTATATATTAATTCCAAATTAAATAATTGTGCATGTTTATTGCTGTGGTTTTTTTTTTTTTTTTTGGATGGGTAGTTCCAATTTGTAGTTAACAGAAATCTTTCTATCAGTTTCCCTTTTCCTAATATGTCTTTTCAAAACACCTGAACCTAGTGTGGTAACTGTGTATGATGATCTAGGGACTGCAGGAGTCAGGCAAGTCACAGCAGAGGTTTGTAACTCTTTTAATTTGCTAATCCATGCATGGAGCAACATTTCCAGCATTACCCAGAGATTAAGCCCTAGGGCCAAGGGCAGGGCCTCAATTTTAGTTTGCTAGCGATAGGCATACTGTGGTTAGAACTAGGTCTCTGCTGTGGACAATACCAAGCCTTTTCAATTTAAATTTCAATAACACTAGAAAAATATTAAGCATGGAAAACATGAATTAGAAAGAAAAAAAGACCACCCTGTCTTTGCATTCAGGCATTTCCCTGGATAAAGCATTTGCTGTGATATCAGAGGCAAAAAAATTGTTACTTTTTTAAAAATTGGAAAGAGATATAAGTGAATACAGTATGTTAATTTTATGCAAAATATTTATTTCTGAGGGTGTGATTATTAATGAGCAATGAACAAAAAAGATAATGATTTTTTGTGTAGATGATTGCATTGATGTTTAGCAATGTAATAAGTATTGCAGTGTAATAAGTACTGCAATACAATTTTTAATAGATTTTGTTTACTTTGATGATTAACTGCTAATTCATTCACATTAAGTTGGCTCTTTTTAATGTAGGTCACAGGAATGGTAATAATTGTATTTGTTGATAGTAACTTTACAAGGGTGGGAAGATTTTCGATCTGTAGACTCAAAAGGTAACAGTATTGTGAGTAATAGACACTAGTTTATTATAGTGCAACATAAAACCTCTTAAAATTGAAGCATACCTGGGAGTATTCAGTTTTGTGGTTTTTGTTTTTTTTTTTTTTTTTTTTAATTACCTCCTATTTTAAACGTATTTATTTATTTAAAAGGAATATGTGTGCATATGTATACATACACACACACACACACACAGAGATTGTTCTGAACTTACAAAAGGAACTCTTCCCATGCATTAATTTTTATGAGCTGGCAGTGTTATATAGCTCAGACTAAATACAAATAGAAGAACCATTTCTAATCACTGCCTTTAGTATTTATTCGAATAACATGTTATGTGGTCATCTATTAGTGCTGTATGATTATGAATGTAATTGTACAGTTAATTTTCTTCCTGTTAAGTTTCTCCAGTGCCAATTTTTAAGAAGGTAGCACGTAACCAAAAGGAAACTGTAGTGGTATCTATGTCCAAATAGGTGACACAAGGGTGGAGAGTCCTGTATGAACTCCAGAAGCTTAACCAGTAGAAAGGACAAACTGAAGATCAGGTTAATGGGTCTGAGAGATCTTGAATACTCACTATTCTGTAGAAGTGCTGCATCCCAGAACAGAAGAGTCAAAGGAAGAACACATTGTCTGCCTTCCTAAAGTGATGCCTCTAAGAGGAAGATCCTAGTCCTGCACATCATGTATACCTGTGACTCTGGTTACCATTGCTATGAGATCTGTATATACAAAGATTGCAGAATCTGTCAATATGTATACTTTGTGTTAGAGTTACATAGGCATAACTCCAGTAATTAGGTAGTCAGGTATGGGGTATCTTTGATATAGCTCTCTCCTTTGTGGAGTCTTCTGTTTTATATCAGCCCTTCTGTGATACTCATTCACATCCTGAGAAATTTTTATAGCATTAAGCTCAAGTGTGTGTTTTTATTTATTATCTTTTGAGTTAGGGAACAATGATTGCAGATTTCCTTTTGGATGTCTTTGACTTCTTTGTGATTGTTGTTCTTATTAGATACTGAACCAGTGGGGGCTCATGGCAACTAGTACCATGGCTCCAAACTATGTGGTATTGCTGATTAGCCATCAGTGCACTGAGGAATGGCAGCTCAGAAGAGGTGTCCTGGAAGCTGTAAATCTTAATCCTTTGTCCACTGATATTCTTTCTTAGAGAATGTAGTTCCCTACGATGTTATAAATCATATAAAATCACTGTGCAGTTATGATTTTCATTAAGCATAGTGCAAAAGAATGTTTTTCATCATATCTTTCAATAATCAGTCATATTTTTCATTGCAAATATAATGCAGTCTTTAACAGGCCTCTGATTTTCTGTCAAGTGTTATCTTAGGTCATAGAAAATATAAGGTAATGAGATACCGCATTTGTTTCTTAGTCTTTGGATGCAATATACATACTATTGTATGCTGCAGTTATCACCCGTTCATCTATTTTTAAGAAGCCTAAAGTAAATACTTCAAAAAATCCTTGCTCAGTGTTTAGACATCAGTTTTTTCCTACGGCTGTCTCAGTATTTTTGGAATAGAATACTGTTAAACAGTAAAGGAACTCGAGTCTTCAAAGGGAGATTTATTTAAATAGCTTCTCCTCATCCTCACTGAAGAGTTCCATGCTGTTTTGTTGCATTAGTTGGGTGTTAAAACTCCCCTGACCACTTCATAATGATTATGAAGTCATACTTATAATAAATAAATCTTGGGTCAGGCTCGGTTGAGACTATAATAAAACTTGGTTCCTTGCCTTTTAATGTTTGAAAGGTAGTAGTGCAGTATGTGTGTGGTCTGAGATTTTTGCAGACGTGATCTGCATTTAATCTGGGAAAATTAATTCCCTAAGCTGCTGGCAGGCAGCATGTACTTGTTAATTATTCAGGTGGATGACAAATGCAGAGCAGAGGTTCTCGCAAAGACAAAGTTTGTATGATGCATGTTTAGTAACTGATAGGCTTGACATTCTGTGGTGTCTTACTCAATGCTAATCCTAATAAGCTGCCTGATGAGATGAACGCCTATCCTCCTGTCCTTTAGAGAGAGAAAACAGAGATTTGAAAGAACTTCATTATAGCAATAAATCCCATACTTTCTGTTATTCCTGGTGAAAAGAGATCTTGTCCCAGTGAAAAACACAAGTCAGAATAGTAGCATAATACAGTGTATTGAAATGAATAGAAAAATGTATTATAAATGCTTCCGGTGTAAAAGTAGCTGCAGTTTGTTGTTAGGCCAAGTTTATGCAGTTTAATTTCCTCCAAATTGTTTAAGTTGGATCTACAAGTAATATAATCCTATGGATGTATGATTTCACCAAGACTTGCAAATTGCCAGGGAAGTAACTTGAAAACATTGTATTTACTGTAGTCATTATTTTCTTTCTTTCCATTTTTTGGTAGTGAAGTGCTATGCTGTGAGTATGTGGTCAGTGACCAAACAGTGGTGAGGGCCAGAGTTACCCATGGACACTGGAAACATTAATAACTGAGAGGCTGCCAGTGCAAGTGGCTCCTGGATTTTGACAAATGCTTTTATTTGTGGTTGTTTCCTTATGGTTTCTTTCACTCTTTCTGTATTTTTATTACAGTAGAAAGAATAATAAAATATTTAACTCCCCCACAACAGTGCAGAGCACCCAGCACCAATCCCAAGTAACATTTCTTAAGTTATTCTAGGGTATAATGACCAAAGGTGTATCTTTTGTCTGTTCACTGCTCTTTTCCATATGACATGCTTTTCTTGTGGCTAACTGAAAGAATAAAAAGATGGGCTTTTTGAACTGGAAGTTTTCTATAAACTGTAGGTACAAGAAATTGTTTCAAACAGTGTAATTTTTACACAAAAAGAAAACTTTCTACTAGATCATTTGTTTTGGTTTTGTTGGTTTTTTTTTGCTTTTATAAATTTGAGGTAGGTGGATGTTGGTGAAGGACTCATGTATTTTATACTTCTGTGAAACTTATTTCTGTTTGTCTTTGCAATTGCATTTAAACATATCCTGTAGCTCAAATGAATGTGAGGCTGGGAGAGAAGAGTCACTAGATTTATGTCAAGATGGCAGTGCTTTAGCTTCTCTCTCAATCCTCCCCCTTTTCTGTATGTACGGTGAGGGAGAGAAGGGAGGACAGTGTAATAGGGTACTGTAGCTCCAGGTTCTAGTACCTTGACAGAGGCCTCTGAAAAAGAGAAGGTTGTTCCTGTTTTACAGACTTTCCTGAAGTGTGGTGGGTGGTGCTAATAGCAATCAGAGAACAACATTTAAATATTTTGAGAGGAATACTTTGTGGCTCATGAAGGTTAAAGAATTACAGTAACATAATGCACTTGTTTATCTTTACAAAACACGTGGTGCATTGAATCTTAGCTCTGAGCAATCCTCCTGTCTTGAGGTGAAGGAAAACGTTAACTTAATTTACAAGCTAGCAGAGTCCTGGACCTCTCCAGATTAGGGGCTTTTAATCAAATGAAATTGTACCTAATAATTGGAACTAGTTTTCTGATGCTAGCTGTGAAATTCAGCTGAAATCACCAAACTCATTTCCACAAGGTTTTAAGAGCTGGTTGAAATTAGAGTGTAGCAGGAAAGGGCTTTTGTTTGTTCCACCAATTTGTGTATGCTCTTTTCTTTTTCTCTTGCACAAATTGCTGGGCATGGCAATTTCAGTTCCAAGACCACCAAACTTCTTTCTGCTAAGATGTAAGGTTCGGCTGAAATCAGAGTATATAGGGGTAAGGCTTTCGTTTGTTCCACTTATTTACGCATCCTCTTTCCCTTTTTCTTGTGCAAATTGTTGGGCATGGTGATTGCATTGCTGAGACTTAATTTTACTTAGCAGAAAAATGCATTATGTACTGTGTAAGTAATTGGTGTCTACAGAGTAATTTCATAAGGTACTTGATGCATAATAGCATGTACTGAGCTATTCATAACATAAGAAAGTTATTTTAGACAGTTTAGCCCATATGGTTAAGCTCATATTCCAAAGGATAGCCCTCTTTGTGTCATGAAAAAATGAACATGAGCCGGCAGTGTGCGCTCGCAGCCCAGAAAGCCAACCGTATCCTGGGCTGCATCAAAAGGAGCGTGACCAGCAGGTCGAAGGAGGTGATCCTGCCCCTCTTCTCTGCTCTCGTGAGACCTTACTTGCAGTATTGTGTGCAGTTCTGGTGTCCTCAACATAAAAAGGACATGGAACTGTTGGAACAAGTCCAGAGGAGGGCCACGAGAATGATCAGGGGACTGGAGCACCTCCCGTATGGAGACAGGCTGAGAAAGTTGGGGCTGTTCAGCCTGGAGAAGAGAAGGCTGCATGGAGACCTCATAGCAGCCTTCCAGTATCTGAAGGTGGCCTACAAGGATGCTGGGGAGGGACTCTTCATTAGGGACTGTAGTGACAGGACAAGGGGTAAGGGGTTCAAACTTAAACAGGGGAAGTTTAGATTGAATATAAGGAAGAACTTCTTTACTGAGAGGGTGGTGAGGCACTGGAATGGGTTGCCCAGGGAGGTTGTGAATGCTCCATCCTTGGCGGTGTTCAAGGCCAGGTTGGATGAGGCCTTGGGTGGCATGGTTTAGTGTGGGGTGTCCCTGCCCATGGCAGGGGTGTTGGAACTAGATGATCTCAAGGTCCTTTCCAACCCTAACTATTCTATGATTCTATGATTCTATGTATTTAAATCAGAAATAAATAGAAGAAGCTGTGAGGAAAATAACAAGTAGTAGTGTGCATTTTAGTGAGCAAGTGTGGAAACTGACTTGTTCTTTGAACAAAAAGCAAAATCCTGGTCACAATTCAGTAGTACAAAGAATCCCTACTATACTCAAGCAAACCTTGAAAATGCTATGTGCTAGCAGAACCTCATTAAACTGTCATATACACACTTCGATAAACTTTACAAAACACAATATTTTAAGAATGCCCCATTAAACTGTCATGTACTTTTTCTGCATTTCCTTTGCTATTATTGCTTGATTATCAAGATATTTGTATGCTAATTGAAGCTTTCTTTTTCCTTCTAATCGTCCTTCTTCCCTCAGTCATCTGGGGCAGAATCAAAGATGTGCAAGAGAAGCAAAGATTTATCTTGGTTTCTCTAAAGAAACTGTTGTTCTCTGCGAGATTCCAGAAGAGAATTTGCACTGCCTCTAAACAACATATGCATCAGACCTACTCTTTCCAGAGGCACACCAATTTTACTTGTAGGAAGTATTTTTTTTTTCCACCAATAGGTACATAAATCTGTGACTTCATCCTATTTGCACCTTGTTTTCAGGATCAGATGCAGTGGAATGCTTCATGCCCTGTTGTTCTCTCCCTTTTTATGTTTGCACTCATAGCTTCTTATCAAATGAAATTTTCAGCAGAATTTTTGAGGGGCATTCTGACATCTTAAGTTGCTCTTTAGACTAGCACCTTGGGAGCAGTGTTTTATCCACTTCCTGGGTGCGTTCTAAAATTGCGTTTGACTTCAGGAGGTTAATTCTTTGCTGGCTCTTCCCTTTGCAACGTCATGATTATGTTGCTGGTGCTCTGAAGTTTTTGGTGGGGGAAAAGTGAGTGTGGGAAAAGACAAAAGAGGTAATGGAAAAGATCACTTTTTCCTGGTCTTAGAATGTTTCAACTGAAGCTCAGCTACATTTGAACACAGAGTATAGTTTCTTTTGCAGGCCATTCTGCATAGAAGCATCACTTTTCCCTGACAGGAGGGGAATGAAACAGAGCTGAATTGGAGCTCATGTTGCTGCATTGAATCTTTGGTCCTTGACCTGAAACAAAAATAGTTTGAAGAAAGCAGCATCGGTCTACCCACAAATGAAAAGAAAGTAGAGCCCTATGTAAAGGAACACCCTACCTATTGCTCCACCAGCTGTCTTTGATTGCAGAACTGAGCCACTTCTCTACCTCTTCTGTATTTTAAGCTGTGGCTCTTGCCAAAGCTAGGAAATGAAACTGGTGCCTATAGACGGAGATAGTTTTAGAAATAAGGCAAGATTTGGGGGACAGATATTCCAAGGGTGCATACATCACTAGATTTAGGATATGAACACATTTCCCTCTCACCTTCCTGAAATGCAGCTGTGGTGATAATCTTCAGTGCCTTGTTTCCCTGCCTGTCTTAGCAGAGTGCAGCGTGGAAGATCAGAACTGAGAAGAATGGGCCATAAATGTGGCTTGGACTTTGGCATGAACATATTATTCCCAAGATTTCCTACTTCTTTGCACAGGAGTACTAGCTGACTGAACCTGAGCTAGGAAACAGCCAAGTTGGTAGAAAAAGGGGGGGAAAAAAACCAAACCCAACCCTAGAACCAAAACCTAAATAAACTTAACCACTCACTTTTGCCTAAGTGTGCATATAACTGTAAAACCATGTTTAAGATATGCCTGCATAAACAAGAACATTTCTATACCAACAGGCTTGCATCTCTACCCAGACTGCTTGATAGAGGACAACAGAAAGATAGTCTTTTGTTGCACACAAGTAATGGAGGAAATACGCAGCTGTTGTCACAAACAGCTGTAGGTTATCATGACTTAATGACCGAGTTTTCTTTTCCAGTTGCCACTGCAGAATCCTACTACCCAGATCATCACTCCCATTTGTTGTGAAAGTTAAGGAGTGGTTGGGAAGGAATTCTGGAAATAAATTAAAAGATGATAAAGAGCTTCTTAGCCGTTTTCTAATTTTATTTGTGCCAAAGCTTCAGCCAAAGTTTATAAATCCAGAAGTTCCTCATCATGTGGCTCCAGCCTTTGTCACCACTGAAACTGTACCAGGGATTTATTTGTTTTGGTTTTTTTCTTTTTTTTTTTTTTTACTCTGCTCGTCATTACCATCTTCTCAGTTGCCCTAGGTTCAGCTTAGATAAACAGGAATGCAGCCAGCTTGCTCCTCTTGTGAGGGCCTGGAAAACAATAAGGTAATGAGACAAGAAAGCCCAAAGACTGATTATAGTTCTAACAGCCTCTGCTTGTTTTTCAAAAGCTTCTTGCCTACAATGGCTCTTGTCAGGCATCACACTTCCTGAGCTTTTCATGGGAAAAGTGGAAGGAATCAAGATTCAAATCCACTTCAAGCAAGGATAGCAAGCTCTGAAATCAGGTACTCAGTTGGATCAATTCTGAACTATTGCAGTCAGATATTGAAAAAATTTGAGCAATAAATTAAAATCCCATAGAAAGAAATAAAAATCTTGTGCACTGAAAGAGTTTGTGAAGTAGAGGGAAGTCAGTCTTTGCATGTGTTGGACATAGTGAGGTATATACTCCAGTTGCATCAAACATCTTTGGGTTTGTTAGCTATTCTACCTGGGGTAGCAGAGGGGAAGGATTTCAGTACAGAAACACGTAGACTATCAGTAACTGATTCATTATTTCAAGAATAACTCCTGGTTTCAGCTACCCTGTATGGCCACATATGAAACAAAGTCCAATGCAGCTCAACCTATTCCTACTGTGAAGGGATTGGGAGTGAGCAGACTCTGCTTGTGACTTCCAAATAAGCTTGTAAAAAGGATTGTCTTCAGAAAAATAATTTACAATCTTCAGATAATTTTTTAGATTTTGTAGGTGTATGGGACTCTTCCTGACTTTGATTACAAGCATTCTTTGATAATCCTATGGTGTGTCTCTTGAGATTAGGATAGCAATAGTGGCTTTTAGTATTTGCATTGTTTGGGAAGACCATTAAGATAAACAGTGTCAGAGAAACAAACAGAAACAGCCATCCTTCTTTTTTGGGCAAGTCTTATTCCGTATATCTGTTTATGATTGAAATGTCATGCAGTAGCTACCCAGTAATTTTAGCTCATCTTTCCATACAGTGCCCAGTCTTGTTTATGATCTAGGTATATCTCCATATTGTGTGATTCTGCTCCACTTGTAACAAATGAAGTAAATCAGGGCTGTTCTTTCATTGTGTCTCTCAGCTCTTTTTCATTCTGAAGATTTTTTCCTCTCCTCAGGTTAATGTCTAGGTGGCAGGGAGAAGGTTTATGGCTGTGATTCACTATTAACTTTGAGATCTGGTCTTACTGCTAAGATATCTGTGCTGGCTATGACAAGCCAATGTGTGAGAGTTCCTTCATAGTAACTGGCAGGAGTAGGTCTGGTCCCACCTGGGAAGTTCTTCTGTATCAGTCAAAGTGAGTTTCGTATCTTGGTGAGCCCAGAGTGAGGAAAAAAGAATATATGAAGATTCACAGGGCTTAAGCTTACTTCACACAATGGCTGCAGTGTTCATAAGTATCTCATTTATTTAAAATAAATTTGGGCAGGGGAAAAAGATGCATAAGATCTTTCTCCCAAAAATCATTCTTACTGATTTCTAATCTTTCAGTATTTATCAGGCCACAATTCTCATGTCATAGACTTCTGGTCGTAAAATCATAGAATCATAGAATAATCAGGGTTGGAAAGGACCTTAAGATAGAATCATAGAATAGTTAGGGTTGGAAAGGACCTTAAGATCATCTAGTTCCAACCCCCCTGCCATGGACAAGGATACCTCACACTAAACCATGTCACCCAAGGCTCTGTCCAGCCTGGCCTTGAACACTGCCAGGGATGGAGCATTCACAACTTCCTTGGGCAACCCATTCCAGTGCCTCACCACACTCACAGTAAAGAACTTCCTCCTTATATTCAATCTAAACTTCCCCTGTTGAAGTTTGAACCCGTTACCCCTTGTCCTGTCACTGCAGTCCCTAATGAAGAGTCCCTCCCCAGCATCCTTGTAGGCCTCCTTCAGATACTGGAAGGCTGCTATGAGGTCTCCACGCAGCCTTCTCTTCTCCAGGCTGAACAGCCCCAACTTTCTCAGCCTATCTCCATACGGGAGGTGCTCCAGTGCCCTGATCATCCTCGTGGCCCTCCTCTGGACTTGTTCCAACAGTTCCATGTCCTTTTTATGTTGAGGACACCAGAACTGTACACAATACTCCAAGTGATCTCAGTTCCTTGTCCAGGTACTTATCTGCTCTTATTGCAGTGATGCCCTTCTTCCTGTCACTAGCACAAGCTGAGAACACTTCCCTGTCTCCTCACACAAACACCTCTTGCATGAGGAATTCTGTTCAACAAGTAAGTGCCAAAAAGAGCTGGCATACAGCTGGGATGCAGTGATTTACTGACATCTTGGAAAATTGTTGCTGTCGTGGGTAATAGACTGGTGGTGTTTATAACAGTCAAACATGTCTGATAGGGTTTCCATAATAACTGGAAAGAGCATGATTAACCTTACCAGAGAAATTACACTGTAGTGAGAAAAGTCTCTGAGCTAGCTCGTGTTAGAGGTGATCACCACTCACAGCATTCTTCCTCAAGCAATCTGAAAAATTCATCTCTTGAAACTTATCCTCAGGGTTCTCTTTTGGTACCAACAAACATTAAGTATTCTTTTATATAAAACATTGCAGCTATTTAGGCCTTCCAAGAATCGCATGACTTAATGGGTCTAACTATCTATATCAATCCTTTTGCTTTATTTCTTTTGTGTTCCTTGCCCTGCAGACCTGTGGTCAGCTATGTCTGGGACGTAGGCATTCATGCTTCAGTACTGTTATCCCAGAGTTGTGTGTGTGTGATGATAAAAACAATAATGACTGCAGCTTGTACCTTAGCGAGAATGTTGATGTAATAAAGTTACCTGCTTCAGGGCAGGAGTGTCAGAAATGAGACTACTTCTGTTGAGTTAGCACTAATGCTATTTAGTTGAACATAAGTAACAGGACTTTCTGTGGGGTGGTCTTCAGGGGTGTGGGGAAGGATTTCAAGCCACCTGCAGCATTAGTTCCTTTAGGGAGAATTGCCAAAGTACAGAGTGAAGGCAGGCATGAAAATAAACCTATCAGTGCTGCTAAATTCTGATGGCTCCCATTGTAATGAATTTAGCAGGGAACTGAGCCCTTCCCTTGAGTTGTGTCTTTCCTATTTAGGATTCTGCTCTCTAAAGGATGCCACTTCACACACACTGTTTATTTCTGCATGTCAAAGAAATTATGATTAAAATTCTGAATGTTCACAAATTCAGGAATTTTCACTACATAAACACTTAACTGTATTGGGGAGGAGTGAGCATACAGGATGTTATTTGTTTGGTGGGTATTTTATACAGAAGTTCTTTGCCTTCAGAAAAAAACTTCAAAGGCAGCCAGGGACAAAATGTGACTGGGCAAAGGGGAGATTTCTTTTTTTTTCTTTTTTCCACATCAATACCATAAAAGCAGGGATAAAGTGGAGATGAGATAAATTTGGGATTCCTTTCTTGTAAATGAAGGGTGTTCATGGCTTTTATGTAATAGTCTCATGGCAGTATAAGTTGGGCAGCCCCAGGTGGTAGGGCAAAGCAGCAGGCAGTACTTGAAGGATGCAGGACTTGGCAGAACACTGACAATGGCACGTTTGTGTTGTGGCAGTATGAATTAACACACAAAACAACAACAGTGTCATAAAAACAGGCTATGAAAAAACATGTTTTCTTCTTTTTTGTGATGAACTAAGGCTATCTCCAAGTTTCACAAAACAGTGAAAATGAGACGCATGCAGATGAGGCTACATAGCAGCCATTGAGGGCAGCAAGAAATGGAAGTGCTAAAGAAGGAACTGGTAGCAAAGTAATAGGATATTGAAAACCTGAGAGAGAATTTGTATTTGAACAGTACTCGATGTTGAACACAAGATCCAGTCTGGATTGTTTTAAGGTTAGGAAACACTTCAAGGATAAGAAGCCTTTCCTGGAAATACCCTTTCCTTAGCAAAGAGTGTTTACAATGAGCCAAGTTTTTGTCAACTATTGTAGCACCAATTAGGACAGTTCCAACAAAGAGTATCTAGAATGAATAGTAAAAAGCAGCTGTTCTTTGCTCATCAGGAGCAGGAAACAGTATAAAGAAATACCTTTTTGTCCCATTGACTTACATTTAAATTACGCTGTGCTATAAAGTCCTCAAAATCTAAGTTTGAAGACAACTTTGATCAAAAGGTCTTTTAGGAGGCTGCAGTGACACATTCCCTCTCTAAGCTGGTCAGAACACTGGCCATGATTCAGACCTCCAGGTCCCACCCTGCTAAACAGACACCTCCATGTTCTGGAGCCAGCAAGTTGCCTGGGGGGGTGTTGGATCTTAAACATCACAATAGTTAGATTCTTTGCTGAACAGCCCATATTTCGGTCTTCTTATAGAAACTCCTGCAGGCAATTCCTCTGAAGGATGTATTTAATTTTGTCTGTTGCTTGAAAAGTGATTAGAATGCTGTCAAAGCAAAGTACTTCCAGGTGGCATCCAAATACAGCTTAAGTCTTAAGTGCAGTGAGTGGTCTGAGTGGTCTCGCGTGACTTGGAAATTTCTCATCCACCCAGCCATGTTTTAGTGTATGTACTTCCAATTTTACCACAATGGAATATTTTCCAGATGGTGTTCAAATATATTTGATTCACCTTCTATAGACTGCATTTGCTCTGTCAAACAAATGTGTTGATTCTTCTCAAGTCACTTATGTTGGGATATATGTTCAGCAAATGGATGGAGAAAATGAACCATATTGCAAAAATCTCTTTTTTCAGCCGCTTTTTCTCATCTCTGTCTTTTTAACAGAGGTCTCTAGCAGCAAAGAATGCTTTCAATGATGTAAGGAAGTAACACATTGCATTGTTTCTTTGTGGGTTTTTGTTTTTAAAAAACACACCTTTTGTTATCTATCTCTTTTTTCATTTCTGGTCAGAATGCATTGGTTTAGGTGTTAGCTTTGGCTGCTTTTGGTCTGAGCATGCTCTCAAATTTTTCAGTAAATTGGAAGCTTGGAAATGTAAACTTGAAATCAGTAAATGTTCCACTTTTAAAACTTGTGAGTCCTTGCGTGTGTGAAGAATGTAGAATAGCAATAATGGAATATGTTGTTTGAAACCTCTTCCTTTTGACTGCAAGTGGATTTATGATCACAGTATCTATATTCAACTATATATTTGTGTATTTCATATTCAAAATTCTTTTCTCTCAGGAAGAAACAAATAAGCAAACAACAGAAACCACCTCTGTAAACATTTCAAGCAGATCTAGCAGGATAAAGTACTCCTGCAACTGTTCTTTTCCTAGTACTGAAAACTGAATGGATATACTAATTTGTGATTATTTTTGCAAGTAATAGTTAAAAGATTTTGCTAAGATGCTGTGGGTAAATATCACTTACTACAGCCTGTATTGTATGTCTCTATTTATAAGTGCTGTCCAATAGTGAGACAACTTGCATCACTAAATTCAGAGCACTGAACAATATCAGATTTCAGATTTCTATCAAGGAAAACAGGGTAAGTTCACAAAAGAATTTCTGTACATAATACATAAAGTCTGATTGAGTTGCCAAATCACACAACTGACTAAAAACTCTTCTTATTCTAGGGGAAAAAAAAAAAAAAATCTCTTCAGTAACTAGAAAACTTTTGTAAAGTTAAAAGCTTGTCTTGGGTAAGCCATAAAACCAAGAAGTGACTGTATTGCCTCCCAGCTGTGTTATATTTGTACTAATTTCAAGTCCAAGTCATCAAGGAGTTCAAAAGAGAGTGACATATTTAATTTCATTTTGACTTGAACAACAATTGCAAAGGCAATCTTTTGGTTCTTTTCCAAAACTATACTACAATACTGTAAAAGCAACAGTCTTGTTTTGCTGTTTGGGAAATGCTAGATAGTAACAAGGTACATTACCAGACTTGGCGAGAGCTAATTTTCATTAGCTTTCAGCTATTAGACAAGTTGTAAGTTGCTACCATTGACAAAATGCCAATAATGTAGTCATATATCAGGCATTCTTTGTTTAGAGGAATGTCGATCAGAACCCACTCTGGAAATTACAAAGCGGATGAGAGAGGTTGCTTTTGGATATAATTTGATAAAAATATAACATAGTAATAAGTATTGATTACCTAATCTAATTTTCATTCATTAAAACCTTTAAAAAGTATTTTATTAAAGGGTCAGATTGTTCTTTTCTGTAGAAATCCTTGTTGGGGGTAAGAACCTTCCTAAAGCATCCTTCAGAGACTTTCTGCAAATTTTTTGTACCAAGAGCCATTCAAATAATTCCACACCCTTTTTTCACCTAATCCACCCAAGCTTTGCTTTTTGTTGACATAGATTTGTAGCATTCCTTCTGCTTCTTAGATGCCTGATACATTCTCAAATTCCCTGGCAGCAAACCCTGTGGAAGGCCAGGTTGGCAGGGTGTTACCGGCTATACAGTATTACTGGTTTAATCAACATTTCTTGTTTCACTAAGCTATTTAGGTAGAGGAAAACCTGCATGCACTGAGTGGATCTGCAGGAAATGCCTAAGGATGTGACCATTAACAGAGATAGGCTTAATTGGTTTCTAGAAAATATAGTGTCAGCCGTTTGTCTTTACAGACTTTTAGTCACCTTAACTTCAGGCTAATCAGGCTAATTAGAAGGGAAATATAGCTAATATTTTCCCTGTTTTGCAATGATTTGCCTTTTTAGTTGGTTTGGTTTTGGTTGATTTGTGATGTGTTGGGTGTTTGCTTTTTTTCTTGTCTTTTTTTGTGGTTTTGATTGTGTGGGTTTTTTTTTTTTGTTTTTTTTTTTTTTTTTTTCCTGCATTCTTTGTTTTACAGTTAAGGAAATTTTCTCTTTTTAGTGGCCACAAAACAAGTTAAGCCTCTAATCTTAACTCATTTTCTGATTGGCTTAATAATGCATTGACTAGAAAAGAGCAGCTGCATGATTATAGTTAAAGAGGCAAAAAATATTGAAAATCAGGGATTTAATTGTGTTTTTGTTTGATATTTGGTACCATGGCCTTTAGAGGTACAGTCATTTTGAAAGGCCACCATTTTACTTCTTGCTCAGCAAACCCTTCATGTAAACCAACTGCAACTCCCAGATGGGGCTCCTATCCCACCAGAATCCAGCATGGTTGCAGAACTGCAAAACTGACCCTAATGATCATGTTCAAATGCTATGTCTGCATTCAATAACATCTCCCAAAGTTTGTTCACTCATGTTTTGAAATGATGAAAGTTTAAACCAGCATGTCAGTTTATTCAGTTCTTTTGGGGGGGTTGATGTGGGGTTGGATTTTTTTTTTTTTTTTTTTTTTTTTTTTTTTTTTTTTGTAGGGGAGACAGCTGTTTAATCTACATCTTTAGTTACTTAAAATGTTTCAATCTGTTTTCCCTTTGTTAGTGTTTATTTAAATATAACCCACAGTCAGTATGCTTCAGATACTTTGCACTTGCTTGATCTCTTATAACTAACTACATTATACATTATTTGGAAATGAAGTGTTCTTACCTCTGTGAAAGAGTGAAATTCATCCTGCATACTGCTAGCATTCCAAAGGCCTGCATATCTTTAAAATCCTGCTTAAGCCCCAAAATAAACTGTGCAAGTATGTTTTTATTAAAACATAGGCACAAACCATGAGCTGGACCTGTGAATGTAATGGTTTTAACCTAGACATATACTGGCTTGAAGAAGCCTCATTGAAGCTGGAGGCTGAAATTTTTGTTAGCTTTTGTAGTTCAGATTTAATCCCTGATTCTTTCCAGACAGGCAAAATAATTGGAAATGTTTCTGTGCTCAACTTTGCAGGGCACTGTTGACTATGGTGCTATGTGCATGACTTCATGTAGTTCACTGAGCTTGCACTTCAGCTAGGTTTTAAACTGATGAATGTAGTCAGGGAAACTCAGTGGTGGCCAGAGGAAAGAGATAAATCAGTTAATATGGATCAAAGCAAGTTCTTTCTATTCTGTTCTGTTTGCTGCTATGAGCAAAATCTGTTCTGTTTGCTGCTATGAGCAAAATAAATATTTCTCCCAATTAGTTCTTGTGGCAGATTAGACCAACCCATCAGACGTGGCTGGTTGGAAAGAAATTTTTCAAGTAGGCTTGATTCCTTTCTGATTGAGTCTAGTTTGGCTTTGATGCTGATCATTCACACCAGTAGGAAAGCTAAGTAACTAGTCACAGTGAATACCAAAATAGAGAACTGAGTGTTAATCCTCTGCTGCTAAACTGAAGTTTAGCTTTTGGGTGAATGGCCTATATGTTTTTATCTAGGTAGGGAGTGTCGAAGGTGTGACCCACTTCCTAGGATTTGTCAATGGGAGTCCTAGGGGTCAGGCAGAGAGCAAATGGTCACTGAATGCTGCCTGGTTCTTAAAAGCTTTAAATGTGATGTATGCATGATAAAAGTAAACTACAGTTTCTCTGGAAAGTTTGAGTCTTTTCAAGCCCTTGCTTTGTTATCTTTCTCACTGTGTTTTCCAGTAGCAGGTCATGGGGCATAATTGGCTATTGCTTCCCTTGTGAGCTTCACAGGCAGTTGTGCTGACAGCTCTTGAGTTGCCTCTGGGTCTGTCATACAGTAAAGCTGCTGATGGGCTTTCTGTGTTGCTTACCAAGCTACTGTGGATTTAACCGTTCCTCCTTCCTGAGATGTGATGTATGGTTGAATTCCCTTATTTAAATGAAGCACACCAAGATTTTCAACTTCTGTACTTCTATAACATCAGTGAATATAAGAGCAAAGATATTGCTATAGTTAGTGGCATTGCTTTACTTCCTGCCTTTCATAGCAGTGGGGAATTAACGAAATTAACAGAAAGATGTGACTGGAATTATTAGTAAGCAGGTAAATGGGAAACTTAATTCTTCAATTTTTTACATTATTAGTAAGAATAGTAAAATATTACAGCCAAAGATCTCTTAAAAGCCATAGTAAAAAGCTGATTACTTTGGAAGAAGAGGGGGGAAAAAAAAGAAAAATAATGCTGTTGAATTTCATAATGCAGAAAGAGCATTGAGTTAAACAGGAGAAAAATGAATTAAGTGGTTTGCAAATGCAACTGGTTTTCTGGCACTAGAAAATTCTTAAGAGAATTCTGTGATATGCAAGTGCATAAGAGTCTTGAAAAATCAGAGCTTTGAAATAGCTGTTAACATGTTTTCAGTCCTGTGACAGTACCTTCTTTATCTAAATCCAGTTTCAAATTTTATCAAATCTGCAACAAACCCATTGGACCACCAAATGTAGC
This sequence comes from Psittacula echo, assembly GCF_963264785.1. NCBI lineage: Eukaryota > Metazoa > Chordata > Aves > Psittaciformes > Psittacidae > Psittacula > Psittacula echo. Next base: position 49,383,822 of record NC_137739.1, read on the forward strand.
CTCTTTTTTTTTTTTTTTTTCTAAAGAGAGGATATATTTAAAAAATGCTGTGACAAATCAATATAAAAATGTATCTAAAATTACAAGTACAAATCAAATGTTGTTCTTGACTGTTTGCTTATATTGAAACAATATTATTTTATGTGAAGTATGTGTAATAGAGCATCAGATTTGAAAACTGTGTTGAATATTATTTCTGACAGCCTTTTTTAGGTTCACTAAAATTCCAATAATTCAGTACAGTATTGAAGTCGATTCCAGAGAAAAATTTAATATAGACTGCTTGCCTGCCACCTTCAACATGGTTCCTGAGTATTGAAATGGTTTGACACATTGAAATATAAAGTGCATTTGTCATATCTATTGGGGGAGTATTTTATGTGATCACATCTAACAAAACTCAAGTCAGAGTAAAACTTAATGTTAGTCTTCTATTTTTACCCCTTCCTCTAAAAAGGAAAAAAAAAAAAAAAAAAAAAAAGAAATCATTGGGAAATATAAGCCACTTTTAGTAATAAAAATACAAAATCTTACCTGGTAATGTCATTTTGACCCTCAACTAATTTCTGTTGTATACTGTTTTAGTGGTTTCGTATAATGCAGATGTTATGTTTCAGCAATGTGCAAGTGTTCTATAAATGTTCATTTATAAAACTTCTGTATGCTCTTTGTCATTGCATAAGCATTTCTGCATTTTACACACAAATATTTTATATGTATCCTGAGGAGAGATTAATTTGTGGTGACCACTGCAGCCAAAGTTAACAAAAAATGATATCTTTTTTTCCTCTTTGTTAAAACATTAGATTTACCAATTGCCTGTTCAAACAACAGTAAAGATTGTAAAAAGGCCATGGGAATGTATGCTATCCTAATACTTACCAAAACATCTTTGTGTTAACACAAGGCTTTATTTAGGTTCTGTGGACTTCTGTCACATCGGTGGTCAAGCTCATGGTTCACATGGAGCTGAAATAGAGCAGTTAGGCTAAGGTTAAGGATGTAAATGAAAAACTCTGAAGCAGATGAGCCCTAATAGTTAGACAGCAGGAAGCTCCTGTTAATGCCTTGTCCATACATTTCATGCATGGAGGCTTTAGAAGGATAACACTAAAGTGTTCCATAAGTGTAGGTGCCTAATTTCATGATGCTGTAGCTGCCTGGTGCTAAACGTGCACCTTAGTTGATTTTATTAGCTTCACAAACTGCCTGAAAAGCATGTATGGTGTGTGTTCACATGCTATAGCTGTTATAAGGCAAGCTCTGCTGCTGCTTTAAAATGTCCCAGGGCTTTCCTGGGGAGGAGATAGAGCAAAGAAGTTTTGTTCCTGGGGCTCATGCCCAAGGATAGACTTGATTGTAAAATACAGTTTCTTAAATTTTCTTAATCTTTGGAGGCAAAAATTACAAGAGAAATACCATAAACATACTGCATTTTTGTACTTAGCCTGGTCCTTTGATAATTTGGTGGCATTACTTTGAGTAAGTTTGCTTATTGCTTGCTAGGTGTTATATTTTTTTTTTTTGCTGCTAGCTATTTTAGTGGTCTTCAGTCTTCTAGTCCATCATATTCAATCTTAAAGCATTCCCAAACAATGCTTTTCTATTTAGCATTGTAATCCAGTGATTTTTTTTTTATTTATTTTTTTTTTCTCTCTTTAGATTTAGTTTTCCTGGATATCAAGGCATATATTCCTTCTAATATTCATATATTCCTTCTAATATTGCAAAAGGAATACTATTTTAATAGAGTTTAAAAAGCACATGTACTTTAATGCTGTGCCTCACTACAACTGGGAATACACAAAACTTCACATGAATTTGAGGATTCGGGTTGCCCACTTCGCGCGGGGGTTTAAGATTAACAGGTTACAAGCAGAAATACACCCATTTGTTATTGAACAGCTCTGTTGAGATATAGGAGTGAATACTGAGGAGTGAGCTATATATTTTGGAGAGGCAAGGAACATGACAGGGAAACTTTCAAATGAAACTTGGTGGACTTTTTTTTGTTGTAGATTTGAAAATAAGTCCAGAAGGCTGAGCTTAATACAATGTGTGGCAAGTGGCCTGCATTTGTCTGGAGAATTCCTCTAGGACAAGACAGCTCAGCAAACACATAAATCCTTTTTTCTCTGTTATCTAGTAGCACATTTAGTTGCCATGGGAATTTTATTTATGCAGCAGATCCTCTGCAGTTCAGTTTGTGCCTAAAGTTTAACTGTACAGCTGTTACTGTAAATACTACATGGCAATATTTTCAAAACACAACACCTTTGAACAGAAAGAACGTCTTCTATTATTGATTTTGTTATGTTATCAAAATACCATTTTGATTACACTAGGATAGTGTTTCCCCCAAAAGATTCATAAGTTGATCTAAAGTGTGCACCTCCTATACAATGTGCACCTTCCTAACAGTTATTTATTTCTTTAGAAAACTACATCCAGCATTTTATCTGAAGAGTGTATTACAGCAAGTGAAATTTGGTAACTCGCAGGAGAAAACTTCACATGAATACAAAGTGCATACACAGCTCTCTGCTTACTTTCAGGCTATCGGTTTTCCTTATTTGCTATATGTGATAAAACATTAACATAGATCTTATTTTAGATTTTGTTTTGTTTATTTGTAGTTCCTCTTTGCTTGCTGGAGACATGGGAAGAGTTTTAAGTTCATTCACTGTGGTCTGGTTATTAGAAACAAATTTGTTTTAATCCATATTTGTGCAACAAGAAATAAATTACTAAAGTTTTCTTTGTGCAAAACAGTATGGGTTTATGAATGAAACATAGAATTTGTGCTTTTTTAGGAGTAAGAGATTATCCAACCCTGTTTGTATCCTGACCCATTCTCTGTAATCTCTAGATTGCAGAGCATATTAAGCAAAGAGCTGAGAAATCAGCATTACTTTGCTATTGATTTGAAAGTTTTCCCTGTATGTAAATGAAATACTCTTTCAAAAAAACAAAACAAAAAAACTAACTGTGGACAATTTATTCTACAGTACTTCTTTACATAAGTACAGATGTGATCAAAATACAGAATTACAGCTTCAAAACAAAATTGTAGTATTAAATTTAATTTCTTTTCTTTTCTTTTTTTTTTTTTTTTTTTTTTTTGGCACAAGTCATGTTGGTTTTACATCAAACCATGTTCCTGTAGTAAGTTAGTAACAAGATTGCTGGTATAAGCACATCATTTCCAAGTATTTCCTCTTTCAGTATAAACTGAATATTCAGAAAATAAATTCCAATGAGATTAATAGAATTCATTAAATGCTTTAAACAGCAGCAGTATGGAGATCTTGAGTTTTGCTGTTCAGGTGGTGGTTTGGGTCCTCTGCGTCTTTTTTGCTGCTAGTCTTGATTCTAGAGAACAAAAATGCTATCCCTGCCTGGACAAATTGCTGTTGAAACTTAACTGTGTATTAAACTAGACTGGATAGTAAATGTATGTAACTCAACAGAGCACTTAATTCTCTTTTCACCAGTAGTCATTTAAAAGTAGATGGGGAAGGCTGAGGGGTGGGAGCATATATTTGTTAACAGTTTTGCTCATTGCCTGTGAGCAAAGGAGTTTATTGTCTGGCTGATGGATGCTATGTGGACAAAGCCTGGTCAGGAAATTTTCCTGGTTATTTGAGACCTGCTCAGTATTTATTTCACTCCAGTACTATTGATTCCTAAAAATCTGGTATGGAGGACTACATCAACAGTCTTAGAGGGCTGGAGCTGAAGCTTTGGTATCATGCTATGAATGTTTTGGTGGACTTAGTGGGTTTAAGACAATTTTCATGATTAAGAATGTGCTAAGCTGATATGCAAACATATACATATGTCAGCCACATCTACTGTAGCAGATAGAAATCCTACTTTCTGCTGTGACGCATGAAATCATATGGAGCATGGGGATTGCTCTTGCTTTGATACTGACAGAAGCTGTCTATCTTGCTCATATCTGAGGTGCTTCTCAGAACTGTTCACACAAGAATAATCCTGGAGGTTACTCAGGAGCAATGTTTATAGTGGATTGGAGAATGAAAGACCATGAGCATCTAAATTTAAGATTAACACACAGGAAATGAGTGCATTGATTGGTCCTGTCTCTTCATGGCATTAGGAATTTTTAAATAGAGCCTTTCCTCTTTTTCAGATGATGGGGATTGATGGAATTTTCTAAATTCAGAAGAAACTTGTGTCTTATATATCTTATTCAAATATGATTGAAAGATGTCTTGACTCTTACTGCATAACTACCTTCATGGGGCAAAAACCTGGAGTGATGCAGTTGCTTTAGACAACAGTAACAGGAGCTTCCTGGCTGGGACATTGTTGTGGTTTAAGCTCAGCCATAAATCAACCACGTAGTTTCTCTCTCACTCCCCCCTCCCTTCTTCTCTCCCCCTGCTCCCGGAGGGATGGGGAAGAGAATCGAAAGAATGTAGCTCCCACGGGTTGAGATAAGAACAGTCCAGTAGCTAAGGTATAACACAAATCACTACTGCTACCACCAATAATAATAATGATAAGGGAAATAACAAGGGAAGAGAATACAATACCACCTGCTGACTGATACCTAGCCCGACCCAGCAGTGAACTTACCTTCCGGGTCATGCGCCCAGTTTACGTCCTGGGCATGACGTGCTGTGGTATGGAATACCTCTTTGGCTAGTTTGGGTCAGGTGTCCTGTCTCTGCTGTCTCTCCTCCCTGGCAGAGCATGAGACTCACAAAGTCCACAGTCAGACTAAACATTTGAGCAGTAACTAAAAACATCGGTGTTATCAGTACTGTCCCCAGGCCAAAAGTAAAAAACACAGCGCTGCACCAGCTACTAAGAAGGAGAAAAAATGACTGCTACTTCTGAACCCAGGACCAGACATGAAACCTGACATGTTTGGCAGAGAAAGATGGTACTTTTTGGGGGAATTACTCTGAGAAAATGGTGGGCTTGCCATCTCTAAATGTATTCACATTTAGATTGGCTAACTTGCTATAGTGTATATGTTATCCAGCAGAACCACTAGTTTCAGTATAGAAGTTCAGAAGCTATCAGCTGAAAGTCAATGATTGGTGATGATAGAGGTCAAAATTAGATAACCTAACAAGTCTTTTCTGTCTTAAATTTCATGATGGGTGAGCTCTTACAGGGTTAAACTATACTGTTTGTTATTGCACACCTGTAGATTCTCCTGAATGTGATCTGAACACAGAAGAGGGGAACTTCCATCCTTTACATGACGCAGTGGGAATATAGTGAATAGTACATCTCTGAGAAGTAAAGTATTAGCAGTATTCCCATAAAATTCCCGGATCAAAGCAAGAGGCATATATATATAGCTTTCTCTACACTAAAAAGGCAAATATTTTCATTCATAACAGGGAAGTATTTTTCTGATAATTCTGGAAGTTTCTTTAATAGAATTCACATGTTTAACTGAACATCCAGGAATTAGATGTCATTGCTGCTGTCAGTCCAGAAATACTTAGATGTCTGGCAAAAACTGTGTGTTACTGTTATACAACTTAGTGCTTTTTATCTAGAGTTTTTTAACCATAGAATATTTGACTTTTAAAGGTCTTCTACACCACCACCACCAACCCCTTCCCCAAATCCTACCCTAGTGAGCAGCCACATCTTCAACTACATCAGGGTGCTCATAGCGCCATCCAACCTGACCTTGAATGTTTCCAGGGATGGGGCATCTACCACTATTATGGGCAACCTGTTCCAGTGTTTCATCACCCTCATCCTAAAAAATTTCTTCTTTCTTGCTTATAGCTAGTCTGAATCTGCCCTCTTTTAGTTTAAAACCATCACCTCTTGTCCTATTTCAACAGGCCTTGCTAAAAAGTTTGTCCTCATCTTATAAACCCCTTTAAGTATTGAAAGGATACAGTAAGGTGTCCTTCCTTAGTGGTATGGAAGTGGAGCCTTCCCTCCTGCAGGCTCAACAACCCCAACTCTCTTAGCCTGTCTTCATAGGAGAGGTGTTCTACCTAGAAGCTCTCTGATCATCTGTGTCCTCCTTTGGACTTGCTCCAGTAGATCCATGTCTTTCCTGTGCTGAGGACTCCAGAGCTGGACACAGTACTCCAGGTGAGGATTTACCAGCACAGAGTAGAGGGGAAGAATTGCCTTATTTGACCTGCTGGTCACACTTCTTTTCGTGCAGCCCAGGATGCAGTTTTCTTTCAGGGCTGCAAGCGTACATTGCTGGCACATGTCCAACTTTTCATCCACCAGTACCCCCAAGTCCTTCTCCACAGGGCTGCTCAATCCCTTCATCCTCCAGCCTTATTGATACTGCGAGTTGCCTGACCAGATGCAGGGCCTTGCACTTGGCCTTGTTGAACCTCATGGGGTTTACATGGGCCCATTTCTTGAACTTGTCCGTGTCCCTCTGGGTGACGTCCTGTATCTCAGGTATGTCAACTGCGTCAGTCAACTTGGTGTTGACTGGAAACTTGCTGAAGGGGCTGTCAATTCCACTGTCTCTCATTGATAAAGATAACGAAACAATACTGGTCCCAGCATGGATCCTAGAGGAACACCACTTGTAACTGATCTCCATCTGGACATTGAGCATTAACATAAGAATTTATGTTTTACCACTGATTTTCTATGGAAAAATTAAGGCAGCAGCTCAGATTCCCTACTGTAATGGGATAGAAACAGAAGAGAAATGTTTTAGTACTGTGTATTTTTCAGAAAGAAGAGCTATAGTTTTGCATTGTGTAACATGTTTATGTAGGACATCTATTTTTTTGAGAAGATACATTCAGTGATGGAAACCTGTATATCACAGGTTTAGAACATATATCATATAAGTAGAGGTCCCGGTCTAGCAGAAGGTATCCCTTCTTGTGGCAGTGGGGTTGGAACTCGATGAGCTTTAAGGTCGCTTCCAACTCTTACCATTTTATGATTGTGTTTTTTGTTAGTATAGGCTCAATTATCTCAATAGAGGTAATTGATGTGCAATAAAGAAAAATTATGAAAGACAATTGCTATGCATACTTGATGTAGCAAGTTTGCAAAATTAACTCATGCATTTTAAAATATTTTAGTAATTTACAGTATACTCCTGCAAAAGTTATCTTTTAACTTTTTCCATTTCTGTTCCATCTGTGCATGAAAATGAAGCAGAATTCAGTAGGTGCAAACATCTTTGCCAGAAATTGAGCATTCACAGTGACTAAACACAATTAATGAGTGTTATTTCTGACTTTTGTGGTTACTAGTTTCTCTCATAAGTTAAAACGTGTCATAAAATAATAATTTCTCAAATTTTCACTATTTTCTAGTGGTATGTGTCGCCTTTAGAGAAGCTGGAGAAACAAAAGATAAAAAAGCCCCAACTATATGAAGACATTCATGCTTTGTCTCACTCATTTTTTTAACCCTTTTTCTCAGTAGAATGCAGCTTCATAACTAAAATTGAGGGGCTTTGAAGGATGTTTGCTGTCTGTACACCATATTTTTTTTCTCTTTGGGTATTTGTAGATGACTGAACTGCAGATATGCTGTGTTAGATTAGTCAGAGAGAATATAAAATTAGCAAAATTAGGATTGGTTCCCCCAAGACAATGGAATCTTTTCACACCTTCTGCTCTAGCAAGCCCGAGGTACTCAGTGACAACTCCCAGGGGTAACGTTGGCTGGAAATACTATTTGCTTTGACACATAAACCCCAAAAGGAGATAGGAGAAAAAAAGATATGAGGAGACAGTAGGTTTGGATCCTGGACCCTGTAACCTATACTGTAACTAAACTGCAGGAAATCACACCAGAACACTTGTACTACTTCTGCCTTTCCTGATCTCAGCAAGAATCTGTGGTGTTCACTGTTATACATGAATGCATATATTGATGTCTTCATTACAGGTTCCTGTATTGGTTTAGATGTCAAGGTTATGGCTTTTTTAGTGTTGGTAGCTGGGAGAAGACACCACATTTTGAATGGTTTTCCCTTATTATAGGAAAGCATGGTTTGATAATCAGGGTGCTCAAAATAAGAAAAATACAGGGAGAAACCTGCAAGTCAGCAGCATGCCTGGGAAGTAGGAAATTAAATACATGAGGATAGGAGGAAACACCACCAAAATACTCATGCCCGTCTTGTCGCTCAAAAGCTATGCACTCTTATTTCTTTACACCCCTTCCTCCCCCTTCCCCCACCCGCCCCGTTTTCTGCCTATTATATCAGTCTGTCAAAATTAATTGCATGTTTTACTAAAACATCAAATCTTGTGTCTCTGGGGCAATGAAGATGGGGAAGGAATGACCAAAGCTTTTTTCTTGAAGCTCTTGAGAACTTTTAGCCCTACTGATAACCTGTTCTCCATTAAAAAAAGATGGGAAGACCCCTTGATGCCTTATCAAAGGTCTGTATGGCTATGAAAAATTTAAGGCAGGTCCTTATGAAGGCAGAAAGTGCTGGTTGTTGCTGGCACTGTATCAGTGATGTCTGCGGTTGCCATTTCAGTGCAGCTGCTCTCCATCAACAGCTATGTTTCTTCCCCTTGTGTCTGGTGTTTTTACTTCAGTGAATAATTGACTTCCCTTCTTGTTCTCCAGAATATGAAGTCCATCCTTTCAGAAAGTGAAGTAGTGTACTGCCCGCTTCCAAAGAGTATTTATTCTACCATTTTTTTTTGCCCAGAGAGGCTGACAACAATTATTTTTAAGCTTTACTTATCACCACTTTTGGTGATAGGAAAGAAGACTAATGCTTTTATAGCTATTCTTACTACTTTTAACTGTCTTTGGAAACCTCAAGAATACTTCATATATATATTTCTATATATAAAAAATAAAGTATACTGTAATGTCACCTATTGCTTTTTCATATTCGGAGCTTGAAATTTTTGAAACATCTAAGTTGTGTGTAATCAAATTTTACCTTTTAGTAAGGTAGAAGTGCTGAATATGTGTACTAAAATATATAACTATGTTTTGCAGCTCAAGCATGTGATTTACTAGTATAATTTTATATTTTCCTTGGCCTAGTATGTCATATGATCTTAGAATCATAGAATAGTTAGGGTTGGAAAGGACCTTAAGATCATCTAGTTCCAACCCCCCTGCTGTGGGCAGGGACACCTCACACTAAACCATGCCACCCAAGACTCTGTCCAACCTGGCCATCTTCTGTCAAATACTGTGTTTTTCTTGAAAGAATTCTACTAATGATTGGTGGTTTCATTTCTTTCAAATAATGGCTATTTTTCATAATCTTTTTTATATCCAGTTGGCAGTTCTGTTAATTTTTACTTTTTTATTTTTGTATTTTCTTTCCATTTCTCTTCCCCCCCCCCCCAATTAGTTTTGCATTCTGGAAAACTCAAGGAGTTTGACCTAGAAGGCTCTTTGGCTCCGAGGGTGTTGTATCAAGGAAAGACATGAAGTTTGTATGTTATTTGAAGTCTGAACACTTCAAAGGATATATAAGATGGCAGGCAGCATGCTGGGACACCAAGGAGGCTACGGTGCACCGTTCCTCTGGGTGAAATCCCTGGGAGAAGTCTATGTTTGCATATATGACTGACATGCATACAACTGTTCTTAGTTCCATATGATACTAATTAATAAGAGTTTAGCATGTGCATTTCATAAAGATATACTGAGTAATTATATAGATAATATACATAGCTCTTTAATGTTTAGAAATATGGAACACTTTTACTTGTAGCATTTTGTCTTCCTGCTATTAGATATCATGCTAAATAACAATGATACATAAGAAACAGAGAACAAAAAACTATCTTGTGTGATTTTTGTCTGTCTGGTTCCTTCCCTTTCTTAGTTGTACATAAAATGTCTTGAGGCTGTGGACTTGTATTACTGATGTCTAGGGAAACGGAATCATTTTATTCAGGAGTTATTTATCATTTATTCTGAAAATACCAGTGTTATCAGCCATTTTTAGAAGAGAATGTGTTGGGTTTATATTTTTATTTCTGTGCACGACTTAAGCTTGCTGAAGAAAGGGCAAGTTCTGCTTGATTCATCCACTGAATCTTACATTTTGATATGAAGGGAGTATTTCTAAATTAACTATGAAGGAATTTGGGTGACTTTAAAATTAGCACTTAAAATGTCATTCTGATATTCCTTAGTAGGGGTTATATCCTTCATATTTATATTTCATTGTTGGTTGCATTGTTTATAGTACATGATAGGACAGAATATGGAACAATACATTGCCTCGTTACCACTTCATAGGTCTCAGTGGAGTTTGAAGTTGCTCAGGATTGGGCCCCATATCTGTACTGTTTCCTCACTTGTACAGCTGTTGCTAGATGCTTCCTTTTCATTTGGAAAAATGGAGATTTAGAAATTTACATAATCTGATCTACAGCCTGTACCAACAGAATTTCAGATGCTAATTTTCCCTTGTTTGTTAATCAAAGGTTTTGAAAAGGCAATGTTAGTGTATTATTAATAACTTTAAAGTACATCCTGTTTATGAAGTAATAACCTTCTGTCATGGGCTGAATTGACTTTGAGTTTAATTAGCTCAGGATTTGTTTAATACAGAGTTAATCAACCCCACAATGCCTGTGGAGGAGTTTTGGTTTTGTTTTGCATCTTTTGAAGCTTGGCTTAGTAAAACCCAAAGTAACAAATGATGGATGTGCCCTAAGAAAATAAAGATATGTGTGTGTAAAAACAAGCAAGCAAGCAAACAAACAAAATAAAAAACCCCAAAACAAAAAACCCCCACAAAACTATGAAATCAGAATTCCCTGTAGAAATCAAAAATTCTTTAAATGGATTATTTGCCTTTTAAAAAATTCCTTATTACTGTACAATTTCACAGAATTTTATTGTTCAGCACAAGAATTGAGAAAGAAAAATAAGACAAGGAAATAGCATTATATAAACATATGTATATGTCTTCATTTCCATAGTCATCGTAGAGTTTATTTGGTTGGAACTGTTATAAAGAGTAAGTTAATACATTTATAATAGTGGTTTGGAACAAATACTTCTGTCTACTTTGAAACTCGAGTGGTGGTTATACAGTAACAAGAGAGTATATCCCTGTCTGTTGAAAGATTTGTCTATAGTATCTTACTAACAAAGTAGTGCAAATGGTAGTGATTCAGTGTGTGGAAGTTTGTTAGGTGAATTTGAAGGAGTCACATTTTTTTGTATCAACCTTTGAAACAGCTTCAGTTATTGGGAGATTTTCTACAGTAGTTCCAAAAAAGAAAATCAGTTTTAATGTTTTTCTAAGGTGCGTGCAATAGTTAAAAAAAAATCAGTCTGAGAATTGCGTGGTCTGTGTTATACAGGAATCTTGTGGGTTTGGAATCTAAACATCTATATGGCTTAAATCTAAATTAACCTGTCAGTACTTAAATGTAATGGGAAATTTCAGTGCAGTGTATTTTTGTTTGGAACAGATACTGGTTCATGGTATCATAGGACAGCTTGGATTGGAAGGGGTCTTAGGAGGTCTCCCACCTCCTGATCAAGTAGGGTCAGCTGCCAGGCTGCTCAGGGATTTTACCAGTCAGGTCTTGGAAACCTCCCCTGTATAACCTTTGGAACTCCTTGACTGTCTTTGCAGTGAAAAAGCTTTCTTTTATATCCTGTCTGAAACTCTTTCATTTGCGCTTACGTGTCTTGTCCCTCACAACCTACCATGTACCACTGCAAAGTGCCTGCCTATTTTTCCTCTGTGTCCTTCCCATGGGTACTGGCTGGCTGCTCTTAAGTATCCATCCCAGATCTACTTCTCTTTCTAGGCTGAACTAGCTCCAGGCCTGTAGCTTCTGCTCATGGTGCAAGTGTTCTGACTCCTGACAATCTTGAATAGTTCTTTGCTGAACTTCTTGAGCTAACCAGTATATTTCCTGAATTGGTGAACCCAAAGCTGGACACAACATGTAGATGTCATCTCCCAGGGCTGAGCATGGGTGGATAATCTCTCAATTTGTCTGTGTTCCTGTCAATATTGCACAGGATGCTGTTGTGCAGGAGCACGCTGTGAGCCCCTGTGGCCCCAAGGCTTTGTCCGTGTGCAGTTCCACAAGGTTCCTGTTGGCCCAGTTATCTAGCCCATCTAGGTTCCTTTTGATGGCAGCCCTGCACCCAACTGGCCCCCCTGAGTGTGGTGTTATATCCACAGCTGAAGGGAGACTAGTGCTACACTTGTCCCAGGTCACTGATACAGATTTTAAATATGCAAGTCCTATGATAGACCCCCGTGGTGCTCTTGTTCTTATCAGCCTCCAAGATACAGTACAGCTTCTTAACCACTGCCATCTGCAGCCAACCGTCCAGACAGTTTTTGTACCTATCTGGTTATTTTAAATTTTTAATAGTATATTTTGAAGAGAATGACTTTCTTTGATAACAACTGGATTTGCTGTTACTGCTGTCAAATGAATGTTGCCAAAGTGTATTTTAAAAATTACTTTTATGTGTGCTTTTTCACAACTTTTCACTTATTCAAAATTGACTGTTCCAACTTCAGTAGACAATTCTTGAGTCTGTCTGTGATTTGTCATCTGGTTACTTCTGATGAGCTGCCTTATGAAATCAAGAACAGCATCCTTGAATGGCTTGTAAATACTGAAAAGTGCACAAGAATTTTTGGCAAGCCTCATAGCTGCGTGAACAAGACACTTGAGGATTGCAAAGTTTTTTCTTCTTTTCATTCTGTTGAACATAAACTGTGTTCAGAATATTTCAGCATGTACTACATATGGCACTTAAGAAATTCAAGCCCAAGCAAGAGTGTGGGGAAGCTCCATTTAGCTTTTACTAAGATGTTAACCTAAGAGCATTCTATACATTTTATATTAGGTGGTACACAGGTATACAGCACAAAGGTTGGAGGGGAAAATTGCTAGTTTTGGATATGCATGTAATTAAGCCAAGTTGAAGCTGTTTTTACAAAACAAAGCCCCTATGTATCACTGGTGTTTCAAGATTTTATCAGTTTAAACCCCAAATTTTTTAACTCAAGCAGAAGGTACAGATATTGTAAACAAACTGCTTGGCAGAGCCTGAAAACCTGTAGATTCTGGAGGTCAGAATAGATGGTAATAATTGTCCTGGTTTTACAATGGATAAATAAATCATCAACTGTGTTCCTCTTCCACTGTTTTACAAGCAGGAAACTAAAATATAAAATAGAAATTAAAACTCAGCAAGACTAAATCCTTTTTCTTTTCTCATTACTCCTTCCTGGCTTCTTCTGAAGTGTTTAGCCTATATTAATGCGTTAACTTCAATCTAACAAAACTTCTTGCAACCAGTCCGTAGGAAGACAATGTGGCAAGTTTTTAGCGAGACACAAAACACAAGAAACCTACAAGTGTTTGCAAATGTAAATTCCAGCATCTTAATTTGTGTGTGTTAGAATAAAATGTAAATCAAAGATGGAATCCATTTCATATGGATGGAATTTCTTTTAGTTTGTGAAAGCAATGAAGAACTGTTCTTGCTCTGAGGGAAAAGTAATGGAAATGTTTGCAAATTCTATGATTCTGTGTTGCAAAGAACCAAATCATAATGCGTTTTTACAATTTCTGTTTCGTATCTGTTAAACCACAACCCTAGCACCCAAATCTAGTCCCCAGCTAAGGACTGTGTTATATTATCATTAGGAAATTGCATAGCTAAAGCAGCTTTCCTTGGCACCTTATGTCCTGGTAATCATTGCTCTCATCAGTGAGTGTTTTCCTTGCCCAGCTATAACCCCTGAACTACTAATATCCAGATGAAATCTTTAGACTGCGTATATGCACAGTCTCAGTGATTTCAGTCAGACCTATGTCCAATGTTATATAGAATACTTAAATAATGAGTTGAATTTATGCCTTCAAGAGGTATCATCATATAGGCAAACTAAAATCCTGGGGCAAGGTAAGGAAGAGTGTTGAAAATCTTCTCTTTTTTCAATTCTCATTTAATTTTTTCTCATTATGGCTTCCAGTGCTGTCAACTGTGTTGTCATTCCAAGGTTGCTAAAGGAATCTTTTATCTTGTAAACAGTAAATATATTGTAAATCTGAATAAAACTTTGAGATCCATAGGCAAACATTTGGGATAAATGCTCATTTTTAGAACAGTAAAGATGACATTCCATGCAGCTGAAATGTTTCTCTGCAGGATTTTTTTTTCTTGTGTTTTATTCAGAATGCAAGAAGCGTACTGGGCTTTCTGACATGCACCATCTCAAATTGATCCAAAGCTGATGAGTTTGTCAGGCAGCGTTATATTTGTCAGGGCAATTTAGCATCTTCCAATACAACAGTGCAGTGTGCACTCATTGTCCAGAAAGCCAACTGTATCTTGGGCTGTGTGAAAAGAATCATGTCCAGCAGGGCAGTTCAAGGGAGGTGATTCTTCTCCTCTGCTCTGCTCTAGTGAGTCCCCACCTGGAGTACTGCATACAGCTTTCAGCACAGGAAAGATGTGAATCTGCTGGAGCAAGTCCAAAGGAGGACATAAAGATGCTCAGAGGGCTAGAATACCTCTCCTATGAAGACAGGCTAAGAAAGTTGGGGTTGTTGAGCCTGGAGGAGAGAAGGCTCCAGGGGCACTTTACTGTATCCAATATCCAATTGTATTTCAATACTTAAAGGTGGATTATAAGAAAGATGGGCACAAATGTTTTAGCAGGGCCTGTTGCGATAGGACAAAAGGTGATGGTTTTAAACTGAAAGAGAGCAGATTCAGACTAGCTATAAGCAAGAAAGGAAGAGATTTTTTAGGCTGAAGGTGGTGAAATGCTGGAACAGGTTGCCCAGAGAGGTGGTAGATGCCCCATCTCTGGAAACATTCAAGGTCAGGTTGGATGGGCTCTGAGCACCCTGATCTAGTTAATGATGTGGCTGCTCGCTGTGTGTGTTGGGGGGAAGAGGGTGTGGGATGGTAGGTTGGGAGTCAAGTAAAAGACCTTTAAAGGTTACTTCCAACCAAAACTATTCTATGATAGTTGGGTGTGATGTTTCAGAAAGTTTTTTGGCTTGTTACATTTAACACTTGTATGCTGCCTTTGGGCCAGATTAATCATTGGGTTGATACTGGGTTTCATTTCTTTGCTGAGGACATGCTAATTCATTGTCAGTTAAAGCAGCAGATCCAAACTGTGCTTTTATTGTCTGTGTCAGTTCCCTGGAAAACATTAAAATACTAGTTATGTTGATTTTCTTTAGTTAATTTCAAGTAAAATGAAATTCTTCCATTTTGTGGCTGTATAATTTTATGGCTGCTTAACACCACCTCAATTTTTGAGGTAGCTTTGATATATATATATATTATTCACAGTACGAGATTACCACTTCAACATCCATATTCTTGTTGGAATCTGAAGTGTCATTTAACCATCACATTGGGCAGATTATTAAGACTTCCTACTGTCATTTGAAAAATAAAACCATACTTTGTCCGTATTTATCCTTGTCTGTTTGAGAAGCTGGCTCAGGGTTTTATCTCCTTCAAGCTAGACAAATATAATGCTTTGCTCACTGGCCTGCCAAGTGGTCTCATTACCAAGCTTCAGCAAAACTCTTTTGCCAAAGAAGTATATCTTGCAAAAAAAAAGACAGCATATCTCCCTAATCCTAGCATCGCTGCATTGGCTACTCAGAAACAAAGGATTGATTGTGAAGTTGACCTGTCATCCCCTTTGTGGTCAAGGTCATGAATATATCTCCTGATTTAATTTTGAGATTTATCACTTCCCGGCCTCTGTGCTCTTCAGTGCCCTCTTAGTGCAAGTTCCAATTGCAAAACTACAAACCTTGCTTGATAGAGGATTTTACCATTATGCCCAACAGCTAAGGAATAAGCTGCCTATCTCAGTTTAGGAAGCTCATGCTCTTTGCTTAAATCTCCTCTTCTGAAGATTCACATGTCTGTTTTTTTCCTTTTTCAGTGAGTAACATTTTATATGTTGTAACTTGGTTGTTTGGGGGCAGTAATATGTTCTGTGCTACTATGCAGAATAAGGTGATAATTCTCGTTTTAAGTAGAGCTACATAAGATTTTTTTTCCTTAGTTAAAAAGAAAAAATAAACTACCCTTTAAAAAATTATTATTTTTGTCAAAAGACAAAGCAGTTACTAGGAAAAGGTTTCTCCTAAATAGATTTAGGAGAAGAGAACAAAGTACACTGCCTCAAGATTGCTGTACCCTGCAGTATCCAATAACTGGTCAGTCATGTGGGTTTGGAAAGCTCTGAGTTTTTCCCTTTACTGAAATACTTTAATTATCAAGCTGTTGGCTGCTCTAGAGTGAGGCTTTTAAAGTCATTTTGTGGTGAATGCGTTGTTCATATAACTAAGATTAATTGATACTTGGACCTGAAATTAGATCTGATACATCATGCTATGTAGACCATATGCTGTTCTAGATACCTGTGTCTTGTGTCCATGTTTTTTTATCCTGTCAGAAAACTAAGAGCAAATTTTTTTTCATTGCTTGTTGAAAGTTACAGGTACTCCACTTTCATATAAAGAGACTGATTTACTAACCTGTGGTCCTTTGCAGAAAAAAAAAAATGCATTGCTTTAACATTTAAATTAAACACTAGAAATTAAATTGTTAAAATAACTTTGTCCAAAGGAAAAAAACCAAAGTCTTTTGTGGAAACCTTCTAAATGGATAGAAAAGAGGGTAAGGTGACATTTCTTAGAGACATAGAAAAGGGGGCTGTAGTAATATAGGCACAAAATGATGGCAACCTGGGTGACACTTTTAACTGTTTGGGTCTCTGAGATCTCATATAGAAACAATGGAAAAGATTTAGGTGTAAGCTGAATGTGACAGCTTATAACAAGATATGGGGAAGCAGCTCTTAGAGAGGTAGGAAAGAGGATGGTGCAGTAGTGCAAAAAGTGAGAGAGTGAGAAAAGGAGAGACTGCTGACTGTAGAGAGGTTAGAAATTCTGGTGAGGAGAGTTACAGTGAATGTAATTGTGGAAGTCAGATGGAGATTGTTTAGATAGGCGAGAAACTCAGATGGCAATTTTAAATCATATATTCTAAACTTTGAGAGGAATGAGAGATGGAGTGGTAGGTGTAGCGTAGGCTGGGGAAGTAAATGAAAGGTGTCCTGTGTTGTCAAAGTGACTGCAAAGAACACTAGACATCTTTGCTAATAAGCATATGTTGTATTACAAAATAGATCGAACTAACGAGTCCTGAACACTTTGATACACCACATAGCAAACAAACTGTGAGTTCAGCAGAACTGGGTGGGTTTGGTGGGAGAGATGAGAGGTGATAGATGGTTCTTTTTCCTCCTCCAAGGGGGTGCTACTTGTCTTGGTAGGATTCATGCTCTGCTACCTCCAGCAGCAGTACCTGCTAGTGTCTGTGTGCTAGGCCTTGTCAGGGTATGTGTACGTGGCAACATAATGGTCAGTGCATGCCAATTATGCATCAGTTTGTATCAACAAGGTTTCATTTCAACAACCTATTAATAGTCTTTTGATATACTGTTGAGCAGCAACTGATTCTGTGCAGCTGCAGTTACCACCAAAGCACAGTTTAGAAGTTTATGCAGTGCCCACATGAGTGATGAGGAGGTTTATTCCATGAGATACTAAGGCATAGCTCTGTATTTGTGTAATCAGACCTACAGGAAGGCATGTGCAGTAATAAAGTGGTTTTTGGCAGTACTTATGGGGAGGATAAAATTGATTAAATTCTATATATTAAAGATGTACATAATATGTAAATATTTATATGAATGAGACTTTGAGCAACCTGGTCTAGTGGAAGGTGTCCCTACCCCTGACAAAGGGTTGGAACTAGATGATCTTTAAGGTCCTTTCCAACCCCAACCAGTCTGTGATTCTATACGTATATAGTGGTGGTGGTGGTGGTGGTGGGGGCTTGATAGGAAGAAGGCATGTTTTTATATTATGTCAGAAAAGAAGGGAAGGAGTGTAGGATTATGGAGGAGAAAAAGGGAGGCATCTATCTGCTTCTGTTGAAGTTGGTTGGCTGGTATTTGTGTGAAACTACCATGGTTGTTTTGTTTGATATGCTAATATGGAATCAAATTCCATGCTGGCTGGTAGTGATTGGTTAGGATGTTTTTTCTACGAATTAGTAATTGTTTGTAAAATAAATAGCAATTGTTACCATTTTGCTAGATAAGACAAGAGAGCAAAAGAGGAAAATTGACATTGTTAGATGGAAATGTATGTGGTTCTTCAAAATAACTGAAACTATTACCCTCAAAGAATGTAATGGAATGCTAACTGTAGTGTATATAAGCACCGTTAGTATATAAAAGTATGGCTTAATGTGAAAAGTTTTATAAACTTAGTATTTTCTTTTTGCCTGGGCTTCTAACAGGTTAATTTATTTCTTTTCCCCTTGTGGATGATAAATAAAGTATTATGACGTAGGAGGTATTTGTAGTCTTTTGTCAGCCAACTGAATGCAAAGTTTCTGCCAATTAAAACACAGTTCATAGAAAACCGTCCACTTCAAGTTACAGATATTTAAGGCAGACTTGAAATGTTAAATTATTGCAGAAAGCTTTGTGTATATTGCAAATACAAAATACATTTATAGTAGAAGTTAATATAAAATGAAGTTGTTCTCAGTTTATTTTTGCAATAAATGATCATTTGGGAATACAGATTATATTATAACTTTTTTTCCTGCTTAAAAAAAAAAAAAAAAAAGCAGTGCTGATTTGCACACACACCCCCCCGTTTGGCTGTTTAAAGTGCAGCTATAATGAAAACAAACATTCTGGTATTGTGAAGAATGGTTGTAAAAGAAGGAGTTGATCTCATTTTCAGTCCTGTGTATGTGACATGTTGGAGAACTGACCTTTTGCAGCTCTTTCATAAGGCTTCCTCTTCCCTTCTGAAACTGACTTTTTCCAGTAGATTTCTTTAACTTTTCTGCCCTTGCCCAAGTAGATGTTTGTACAGTGCTTCATTTTTACATACTAAGAACTCTAAGCGAGAAATTTCCCTATGGTCTCCCTGCCCACCACCAAGATTTCCTAAGCTTTGTGATACATTTTCAGGAATACATTTACAATGTAGCTAAAAAATAACTGAACAAACCCCTCAAATGTCAGCCTGGACACTTAGCCTATATAATGTCTTGGACCTTTGGGTTTTTGTTTTTTTTTTTTTTTTGACCACATACTTTATGGTTTTCATTCATTGTATCTTTAGACAGCAGTCAAATGAATGAGACCTATCAGAGCACAAGTGCCCATTTAAATTAAAGCGGTTAAGAATTTTTAGATGCTAATACTTTGTTCAGATGTTAGCAAATGACTTACACACATGTAGGCAGCAACAAAGAAGAACAGTACATGCTTTTGGAAATACGTGATCTGGGCAGCACAAAAAAAGAAAGGAAGCTTGGAAAGTGTAGTGTTGTGCTTTTGGCAATATTTTGCTCCACACAGTGCTGCCAGAGCAAGAACAGTAGCGGACATTGTCTAAAGCGTCTCTGACCATCCTCTGAACTTTTGGACCACCCTATGGATGGATGGTTGCCGGGACTTTTCTTTCAGGGGAAGAGTGTCTTCCTCTGCTGTTGCATTTTGGCTGCCTTGTCCTTAATCAGAGTGTGTTTTTTTGAGGTGTTAATCTCTTTGCTTCTCCCACAAATGTTATCATTAGCAGTGTAGGCGGTCACTGAATTCCTCTGTTCTTCAGGGTGCAACTTCCACTTCAAATTTCACTGTTATTTTTACTTGGCTTACAAAAATAAGTCAGAATGCAATTCATAAATCCAGGAAAACTTCTGAACAGGCTTACAGGCACCAAGCACCCAGCAAGAATTAAAACCTTTCTCTTTGCTGATAGCATAGATTTATTCATTTCCTGGCTTGCAAGAGGAGAGAAATTGGAAGGAGATCTGGGGAAGCTGAGCAGAGCACAGGAAAAAAGTGGTAAAGAGAGTGAGACTTCAAAATGCAGCTGCTCCTAAAAGCTTTTAAAGTTGATGAAGGAAATAGAAAAAGCTATTGACTAAGGCCAAATGCAGCCTGAAATTCTAAAAGTGATCTGCTGTAAACCCGCTCAGCATGCTAGCCATCTCTGGGTGTTTAATGCTGACATGCTCTGGGGTATGTGGTGAACAGCCTCGCAGCACAATGGCTGCATGCTAAGAAAGTAAGCAAGTTGTCATGTGCTTTTTTTGCTGTTTTGTCGCCGGGGTATAGTAATAGAGGTAAAGGATGTTCTACAGTGCTGCTGAAACTGTAGATAACTGCTAGCTCTGATAGTAACATTATTTCTAGGAGTAAGGGTGTGAATCAGATAGTTAAAACAATTCAGAGGTTTTTTGAAGCCAGTCATAAAAATCCTTCACGTAATGCCAAAACCTGCTTCCATTGGCTGATGCTACGTATGCTGGAGGCTTTTGGCTTTTTGTCATTTTTGGTATGTCAACAATATCTGAGAAGAGTTCCTGGTTTTATAAATGGTCTGCAAAATATTTTCCTCTTACAGAAAGTAGAAGACAAGCGGTAGTTTTCACAGCTACATGCATCTAAGCCCAATCCATTGGTACTCTGCCTCACAATTACAAGTTCTAATGCACAGTCTACTTTCAATATTTTGTATCCAAAATATTTTAAACATTCTTTTTTCTTTTAATGAATAACAAATAAGACTAAAACATATATTAATAGATGAAATTAATGTGGACAAAAAAGAGATTTGCTTCAAAAGTTCTCAGTAGAATCATAGAGTCACAGAATAGTTAGGGTTGGAAAGCACCTCAAGATCATCTAGTTCCAACCCCCCCTGCCATGGGCGGGGACACCACACTAAACCATGTCACTCAAGGCTCTGTCCAACCTGGCCTTGAACACTGCCAGGGATGGAGCATTCACAACTTCCTTGGGCAACCCATTCCAGTGCCTCACCACCCTCTCAGTAAAGAAGTTCTTCCTTATATCCAATCTAAACTTCCCCTGTGTAAGTTTGAACCCGTTACCCCTTGTCCTGTCACTACAGTCCCTGATGAATAGTCCATCCCCAGCATCCTTGTAGGCCTCCTTCAGATACTGGAAGGCTGCTGTGAGGTCTCCACACAGCCTTTTGCTCTCCAGGCTGAACAGTCCCAACTTTCTCAGCCTGTCTTCATACGGGAGGTGCTCCAGTCCCCTGATCATCCTCGTGGCCCTCCTCTGGGCTTGTTCCAACAGTTCCATGTCCTTCTTATGCTGAGGACACCAGAACTGCACACAATACTGCAAGTGAGGTCTCACGAGAGCAGAGTAGAGGGGCAGGATCACCTCCTTCAAAATGACTAGTAAAATATACTCATGGTTCTTATGTAGATGTGGCATGATGTGTACGTTATAGCATACTATGCTTTTTCAGCTAAGGTAGAAGGAATGCTTTTGCAGATGTAGATTGTGTGGTGCTGCAGAAGACTAAGGATTTCATTTTGTCCTCTTTTTAACCCAAGTGAATTAAACTTGTGAGAAAGAAGGAAGTGCATAATAGGGCTGTCTTGGACAGGGCTTGGCAGGAGGGTGTAGTGGCCTTTGAAATTTCAGAAGGTATTCTCTGATTCCTTCAAAACTGCAGTTGTGTGGTTTTTTAAAAAAGTTATGTAATACAGTTTCTGTGACATAAATAAGCTTGTTTGCTTTTTGCCTCTGAATAAATAATACATTCCCAGTCTTACATTTCCTGTAATAAAGTGAAACGTGAATAGCAATAAAAAGTCCCAAACATTTTGATCCCTTTTTATTTTTTCTTGGCTGCCTTAGTACTTACTAGATGCTCAGAGACTAATACCAAGTGGAATTGAACACCTGCAGCTCTCACTTCGAGTTATGAGATGAAGGGAATTGCAGGTGGTCTGTATTTCCCAGAACTTATCCCAAGTGCCATTGCGTATCTGGAAGGACTTACTGTTCAAGCAATTTCATACTGGGCTTTTTGTTGCTGGATTTACTTAAGGCTTTGAATATATGACAGTTTATGCCTATTCTGGGTTTTATTTCTACCCATCTGCCACCACCGATATGTTGATTTCTCTCATCTTGGAAGTTCTTGGGATGGTTTAAAATTATTTATATAAGAAGATCTCATGTTGGGATATTCTGCAATGTCTTTGCAGGGAATGATTATTTGCTAGCCATCAGTGTTATCCTCTCTTTGTCACCTGTTATCTTCTATCACCTGACTACTGCTCTTGCCCATGATTCTAGATTTCTACGTGAATAATTGGCATCTTTTTCAGGGTGAGGAAATAGTGTTGTTATTCCTTGCATGTCTGTGAAAGGAATTGATTTTGGATTTGATTTTGATTCTTGGGAGAATAGTGATACCAACAGTCTCATTATTGTAAATTTGTTATTAAGAGCAACAGCAGAGAATAAAAAGCATTCTGGTTAATGTTCTCTGAATCTGAATTCCATTGTAGATCTGGGTAGTCTTTCTCATTTTCATTTTTTTTCTCATTTTCTCAGAATCATTTTCTGTTAGATTCAGTTGAGCCAGACATTCTTTCTAACCTTTTCAGCTTCAAGAAAAAAATCAGCTAGTTTTGCCATTTAAGAATTCTGGCCTTTCACTGGAACCTTTGCCTGTGTATGGGCCCAAAGCATGTTATTTGAACCATGCAGTGTATATGCAGAGCTACCATAGTATAAGGGCAGAAACAGGGCATGTGGGCTTTGGTGCATAATTTAGATAGCTGTATTATTAACAAATAAATTGTGTGATTTTGCACATGTTGCTAAAGGAATAAGTTCCGACAGTTGAACTGAACTTCAGTTCAAAAATCATCACATAAAAAATTATGGGTAAGTTATGGGGCAAGAAAAAGTGGCAAATAGTACAAATATTGAATTTCAAATTAATCATGATCAAATAAAATGTTTCCTGTGCATATCAAAGGAGGATATAGCCCTACAAGATCATCACACATCAGAAAATATGGAATGGATGTTTTGCAGGCCATGCTAGCAGATGTTGGGAGAGGGAAAGAAAGTGGGACAGTCCTTTTAGATCTTCCAGCCATCCATTCCGTTGCTGGAGCAAGTGAAACTGTATGTGTCGCTATTTAAACAAAATAAACTTCCCATAAATTACTTAACTTCTAAAACTCTTTTCAAACAATTAATGAATTCCACAGTTCCCTTTTTGAGAACTTAATTCTCAAATGTTTATAAAATCAGATGAAAAGCCAGATAGAAGTACAGGTTCTAGCTTTGAATTTTTTTCCACATCTGTGGTGATGACCCTATTACCATGTTGCATTTGATCCTCTTTTCTCCAGTGCATACCAGAAGTAGCTCAGAAGTTAGAGGAGTTATACAGTTGTACAAGTGCTAAATGTCATTAGCCTGAGAATCACACTCTGGACATTACAGACTCTTTTGCAAGTGTAGGTTTAACTAAGGGTATGCTGGAACAATATTGCATAGTTAAGTTTCAGTGTCTTTGGTTGTGATATCGCTGAAAAGTCATCTGTCAAGTTTGCCTCGAAGGGCCTTTTTCATGTATTTTATAACGTATTAGAACAGAATGTAAATCGGTTTTAGTTGCGTTTAACTGAATATATTTAAATCTGTTAGAATTCTTTTGAATTTTTTCAGTTTCTTCTTATACCACATCATGACAAAAAAACCCCAGAAATCTTTAGTCCATATGTAACATGTACTATTTCTGACAAATACAGATTGTCTGTACACAATATAGCCACATACCACATTTTCTTGCTTGCCTTTTTAAAATCCCCTTAATTATTTACAACAAGATAAATCATTTAACATTTTAAATTTTAATTATCTGCATAAATCAGCACTTAGTATTCTATGCCAAACTTTTAAACTCTGCACAGATTTTGAATTTCTTCTAAATAGATTTCAATTAGGCTTCTTGCTCGTTTTTGCTGGGGAATAATTGGAAGTATAAAAGATCCACTTATATCACCATCCCCTTCTCCAAAAAGGAACAAGATTACATACCCAGCAGCCTTTGAATTTTTTATATGCCTTCAGAAGTTTTCAGATATTTGTTTTAATGATTGTTAAGAATTTATTATGATGCATTAATTGTGTGCTCTGTAAGTTATTAAATAATGAGTTCAACATATTAATCTTTCATGTTATTGTTGTTAATGCTATATTTAGGAATGAAGCCTTAATTAAATTATTCCTTTAAGATTTTTCTAAAAGAAAGCAGTATGTATATTTGTCAAGGTACATATTTGATCTATGGGGAAATGATTGCAAGCAAAGTTTTGATATAGCATATGCTGAACTCGAATTAAAAAGATTTTGGTTATGTAGAGTTCGAATTACCTTTGACATATTTTTGCAGGTTAGTTACAAATTCTCAACTAAATATAGAGCTCTTCTTTATCGTGGAGCCTAACATCAGATTTTAATCATATTTTGTACCCACAGGGTTTTAGGTTTCCAGCAGGCCACCTGTCTCAGACATTAAAAAATTCACAGGACAGATGGGAAGGTGAAAGTAGCTGTCCTTGGATAAAGAAATTCTTACACTGCAGGAACAGTCACAATCAAGGCTGGCCAATATATCACACATACACCCCTTTCTTCTACCATTGCTGTATCATGATTGCAGATTTCTCTTTAGTAGTATAAATATAGAATTCATCACTTATCCTTTTTTCAATAGCATGATTTGCAAAACCTGTCTCTTTTCCACGTGATCTATGACTCACTGAGGGATAACATGACATGCATAGTACTTCAGCAAATATAGTGTTTCTTGTACACATACCAGAGCTCCTAGAATTCCTATGATCTTTATTAATGATGTGAGCATATGACTATTCATTTGTGCAGACCTCTGGCACTGGTTTGAGTGGTATGATGTATTTTAATATGACAAATGTACCAACCTAAGAAAATTGGTTATTGGAAAGAAGTGTAAAATGGTGATGCTTCCTCCCATATATTGTCCCTGTTTCCAACAGAGAGAATAGTTTTTAAATATCACTGGCCAGTACAATGTTGTGGACCAACTGTCAATATTATATAGCAAACTCTTGGCAGTGTTTTAAAATGCAAGGGACAAATTCTGACCTCAGGTGTATGTATCCAGTTTTCATTGACCCAGCTATTTAAAAGCTAGCAAATCAATTGGAATGATCAATTTGCTATGTTTGTGATGTGAAGGAGAGAGCAAGCCAAAGAGCAGACTCTTCTGTGTTTGGCTCTTGTGAAGATCCCCTTCTACTCTGGGCTCTTTCTACTCTTCCCTGACACTAAAGAAGAGAAAACATTAATGGCAGTATATACTGTTCAACAGCTGTTGAGTGTGCACAGGTTCAATAATAAGCATTAAACCTGTGAGGTTTCATCAGACCTACATGACAGAGGGGTGCTACCATGTGGCCTGCAAAAAGGTCTGCACAAGTGCCCCGAAACTGGTACTTAGCCTGTGGCACTAGGAAAGCTGGGTTTCCCTGCCTAGTAATTCATGTTTTTAGATAAACGTTTCAAATGTCCAAAAGAATCCAAATGCACAAAAAAAAAAATAAAAATCCCATAGTAGCTTTTGGAAGTTGCAAGTTTCTACTAGATTGCTTTACAGTCCATCTTTTGTTGTATACTAGCTACTAATTTAATCATTGACAAGGGAGGAATTGGAGTTTCCCCTGCCTGCTTTCCAAGCATATGCCCTGTTCACTAGGTAGGGAGGTTGTGTGTGTCTACATGTTCTTTCTAGCCCAATTTATGCTGATTCTTTCGTACAGAGTGCAGAAAGGATTAAGTGTCCACCTGCTCTGAAAGGGGTGATGCTGATGGTTAGCGTGGGCCCTTAGGGTTTGATCTGTCAAGTAGAGGAGGACATTAAATCTGCTATATCAATTCTTCATGACTGTTCCAACCAGTAAGCCTCTGCATGAATAGAAGCACATGTTCTCTTCTAGCAGCTGGTTTTGAATAAAGTCATAACTGCAGTGGTATTTTGTACAAAGCCTAGACCACAGAGATGCGATTTAGGATGGATCTGAGGACACATCAGAGCGGGGTATGTTACTGGAGATAGGTGTCAGGTGGCTGCATGATGGTTGTTCCCTTATCTTGCTTGGACAAGAGCGAGGATATTTCTGGCATAACCAGAAACGGAATGGTAGAGGCCTGTGGAGCCTGTGGGAACTGAACAGTCTTCGTTGTTCAGAAGCTCTCAAGGTTTACATGGAGCTGAAGGAATGCAATTCTGATTCTAGGTGCCTTCCAAATTGCCAGCTTTTTATGCCTCAATCCTGTGGCACATATTAATGCTTGCAAAGAGTATTACATGGAAAATCCACATAAATCAGATAACAGATACGTAGGTAGTTTTGCTTGTTGCAGTAATGATGTGTCTTGGTCTAGGTCCTCTTTGTAGAGATATGGATCCTCTTGAAAATGCTTTGATCTCTAATTGTATCTAAAAAATATGATTGGAAAGAACTTGAGGTTGGGGAAAACAAGACAACAAAGGGTATGTACTTCTGAGGACAGATCTTTGTTATCAGAAGCAATCATAATCTTACAAACTTGGTTGGCTCCCTCTTCAAATTGTGGACAATGCTTGACTTCAGCTCCATTGATATCTGGCCCAAACTGTTCCACTGTTGGTAGGAAAGAGAAGAGTATATGAATACACCCAACACAGGAAGATGGATGGCAAAGCACTAGTCCTCTTTATGAATATGAGTTTCCTTTATAGTCACTGGGGTGTCAGTTAGTGTGTTTGGGATACATCTGGCTCACGAACAGTCTTCACTTACTTGTTGTTTACCTATCAATTTCCCTGAAAGTTGGGGTTTGTTTTGGTGGTGGGTTTTGTGGGTTGTTTTTTTTGTGTGTGTATGTGTGTTTTGGTTTTTTTTTGTTTGTGGTTTGTTTTTTTTTTCTCAGAAGCTTGGGTGCATTAAATCTTCCATGACTAGGGCTCAGAGAGCTATCCTGTGCTCTGAAATCTTAAAGGAAGTCTATTTTGACAATTAATTTCAGCTGTATGGACTACAAATACATGTGTTTGTTCTTGTAGAGTTGCTTATTTGCATAGAATGTAATCTTTATTTCTCTTTTTCTGTCTTTCCTTCCATTCTGCTCCCCCCCCACCCCGTCTTTGTCCTTAATAAATACGTTTGTTTAGAAATAAGGATGTGAAAGACAAGCATGCCTAATATTAAAGGACAGTATACTTGTGCCTAATACATTACAGCAATTGTTCAAGAATAATTCATCTTACGTGAAGATTACTCCTGTAGGGCTGCCAAGGTCACAGGGACTTTAGATTATTGGCTGCATAAATGCTGCTTGTGAGTTTTAAAGGGGTAGCCTTAACATTTCATTTGCAGTTCTTTGAAACAATTTTATTTATTTATTTTCCTATATAAACGTCCAATAATTTTTTTCTTTCATTTTTTTCTTCCTTATTTGTGTTATTTGTATTGTGTGGTAAAATTGGTTCTACACTACTTCCATTCCACTCTAGAGCATCAGTTCCCAAATGTGGAGTGCTGACCCCAGAGGGGGGTTGTGAATGAAACCCTTGCTGCTTTACAGTGTATAGTGTTCTACAAGGTATATGTCAATCAATCTTGTACAGGAAATGTGAGACGTGAGGTAGAGTGTGAGCCTACCAGAACTGCGGGAGCACTCCTTTAATTCAGTATTCTTAAAAGAAGCTGCTTTCATACATTTAAAGTAGAGGAGCCATAAGTCTTAAGATTCAGGCATTTCAGAAGCATGACAGAAGTTTAAACTAGAAATAGGAAAAGTTTTTTCACACTGTGTCCTGCATCTCTCTTAGTGAAGGTAGTGTCACTAAAGATAAAGGGCAAGACCTTTGTTTTTTTGTAAATCTAGGAGCCTATTTAGAGCTAAATACAGCAGTTGAGAACTGGCCTATAAACCCTTTAAATATATTCACTTTTTCTTCCTTTGAAGCTGTTTCTTTTCCTTGGAATGCCTAGTATCTGTGTATTTTTGTAATGAGCTTTGTGTCTAGCAACAAAATTAATTTCATTTGCCTTGTTTTAGAAAACAAATTTGCTGTGGACTGCCTGTGACCCACTGGTCTTGGTCTCTGACTAGACTGCAAGCAGTTGTAGACTGCTTGATTGTATTAAAAGAGGCTTTGCAAACTAATTTAAATCTTTTACACTGCTACTTATACGGATAATAAAGCTGTAGTTTTAACAGGGATTTATGTGATTGTGAACTGGGAGTAAGATGGCCTGCAGCATAATATTCTAAGAGGGAGAATTTCTGTACAAGGCTGTCAGCTAGAATGTTAGTTTAGAGCTAGAACATGTTTTGGAAACCTTTGCCAGCTTTAAATTAAAAAAGTTTAATGTGAACATCTATGTTTTCGAAACATCTCTACATAACTACTGTGGGTACTGTGACTGTCTTATCAGTAAAATTCTGTCAGTGAGGAGTTTGTACATTACGTTTGTGAATGAATTAATGAAATGATGCCAATTTTCTAGAGGTTTGCTACCTGTGTGGTCAAAATCTGGATGTGTTCATTCTTTACAAAATTGAAATGCAGAATAAGTATTTGATGAACTCCTTACATTATTGCGTAGGCTGCTTGCATTATCTTGCACGGAGAAGGAGAGCACTGAGTTCCTAACATCATCACCAAAAACAGCACAGACCTCTGATATAGTTACTGTTGACAAAGAAAGAGACTGGCCCTGTGACACTAGCAGGAAATCATGAAAGCATCTCAACTCATGAACAACTTGCACTTAAAAAAAATGTGTAGAATTAGTTTGGTTAGAAAACCTCTGCACTGTTCATTTATTATTTAATCTTATTTTACTTTGTACAGACAAGCTATCTGGCCTAGTGTGAGGCTTCACACAGCCAATTACTTCAAGGTGTTTAGTTCATATATTATTTAAAGCATAAATCTTGTACAGGTTGTCCATTGATGACCCTGTGAGGAGTCTATAGTAAATGCCTTTCATCACTGCTGACTGACTCAAGCACACAGACCTGCCTGCTGAGCTAAACAGGCCAGGAGAACTGGTGGATTTGTAAGATACTGGATTTAATAGCCTTCATCTATATACTTAAGTGATGGAAGTTAGTACATATAGTTGAAGCCCAGTGTTAGGATTTAAGAAGAAATTAAATTTCATATAGTGTTGTAAATTGTACTTGGTTCTGCTAATTGAAAGCAGGGCACAGTTAATTTTGTATGCTTCATACGTTAAAATGTATTTTTAAAGCGATCGTATTCAATCATGTATTTGAATAAATAAAATGTTGCCATAGGAAGCTACTTAATGTATTTAATAGAATATTCATAGAAATTCCCTTTTTAAGAAATAGGTGCTGTGGTTATGTTTGTTCTCTCCCTCCTTCCTCAAATCATTCCTCTCAGGCTGTTTTTTAAGTCTAGTGCAGTGATATCAGCAAGGTGCTTTCTGAATGGTTTGGAAAGAAGCTTGCTCAAGTAATACACCAATTGCATTTGAGGGGTTTATGTGTCATTAGCAGTGCCTGTCCCACACTGAATGTGCCAGGTATTTAACTGGGGACTGGTATTAATTTCAGAGCTAATACTAAGCTGTTCCACATCAATGCTTAAAGCAGGTGGTTTGAATTGACAGTGTAGAGGGAAAAAAAAAAAAGTGAGAGAAAATTACCATTGTACTATAGAATTTCTCTGATTGAATTGACTGATTATTCTGTCTAAAGAACATTGGAAAACGGGCAGTGGTTACGAGGAGCAAAAAAATGACAGGATTCTTTTAGAAAGAGGTTCTCTGACTTTGCACAGTCAAATAATTCAAAACAATAAGTTTTGATATTAAAGGTTTTAATCTAGCATTTAAGTCTGTGTGTTCTGCAATTTATGACTCTAAAAGCTAGTATCCTGTGTAAACTGACCTGTAATTTTCTTATTCCGTACTGTCTCTTTTAAATTCTCATCAGGTGATTCAGTGTGTCTCAACACAGGTGATTCAACATAGTGATCCCACCTTCCCATACTAGCTTTTGTTTTGAGTTTAAAACCACCTTTCAAAGCCAACAGCACTGTTGGGTTTGAAAAGCAAGTTGTGTAAGACGCATGGAGAATGTATATATGATGGTGTGCATGGTGGCTTGTAGTATTGCAAAGTTGTCAAATATATAAATAACGTCTTAAGTGAATCTTCTTAACTGCATTAATACCTAATTTTTTCACTTAAAATTGAATTATTCTCTTAACACTTGATTTCAATGGAACAGGACCAGACATGAATCAGAGAAATAGTCTGAATGGTTTTTTTAGTAATATAAATTTAATTGTTCAGTAATGCACAATTATCCTGTTAATTTTAAGTTATTAACTATGCCCTGTGATAGCACTGGGATTTTTTTCTTCAAGTTCATGTTTGCTGGGACAGATTTTTTTTTTTTTCTTGGTTGTGCAATCCCACTGATTTCACCTTGTGGAATTTGGGATTTACCATCTGCTCCAGTAATGGGTTGTGTACCTCTCTGCTAATAGCACTAGTGACCAGGAAAATATTCTCTCTACGTAGGCTCCAAAATCGGGTAATAACAAAAGCAGCTTTTTAAAGCCCTCCAATCTGTCCTTGCATGGGTGGCATAGAATTTCATGAGCATAAATAAAGAAAATATTGCCCAGTTCCCTCTGATATTATGGAGTTGACATAATATTTTTTTCTTCTAGTTTGTCTAAAAAGAAAATTGGGTCATGAAGAAGAACTAAATAGAAATGCAAGTTGATTTCTCTATCAGACAGATCTTATGAATCAATCCAGAGACTTATTAACCTTTTGGTTTTGGAAATCATGACAGTTAACCTTATTAGTGAAATTGTGTTCAACCTCTGAAAAGAGGACATCCTATAGACTGCCAGAATGAATACTCTGTCTCATTTCTTGTACAAATATGTATGTATTTTCCTTTGTGAGCTTTGTGGTTTATATAATTGGGGTGCCATTAAAAGATAGGCTACAATGGGAGCTGGGAGGTGGGGAAGTGAGGGGCAGCCTGCTAGTCTCTTCAGTCATAGGACAGAATGTTATATATCATCTAATACCTACATGATTATGTACTATACATAAATATAATTACATTCATATGTAATAGGTAAATATAATGCTAGTAGGAAGTTGAATTCTGCAAAGAAAAGAAAAATTCTCTATTTGAAAGCATATTATAACGTATATGGTTTTGATGCACCATGTATAATGTTGAAGGCTGTGGCTACATTGTAGTTACTCCAAAATGCCTTTGTGAACCAGAAGAAAACTGCATTCCATAGGATTTCTATGGTGACTACAGAATATTTGTTCCATTGCTTCCAGAGAAGACATCTGTAGCTTTTAGTAGCTTTAGGGCTAATACATGGAGCTATGCAGTTCTACTTGCCTTTGAACTGAAAACCAAATGCAACATAAACACAACAGGCAATATATTTTATAATCTGCAGACTTTATCAGATCATTTATAGTTTGGCAAATGTAGCAGTCGAATCTGGAAAAAAAACAATATCTTTAAATTGTTTTCTTATGTCAATCAAAGGATACAATCATTTCTTCTCTTTACATGTGAAAGAAACCCAATCCTCACTTCTTTAGGCTTTTATTAGTTGTAAATGTTAATGTTACAAGGGGAAAAGTATTTTGTTTAGACCACATTTATCCAGGAGGTGTGTTTGCTTTAAGTTGATGCTCAGGCTCCTTACCAATTTGCAAGGGAAAAATAGTACATAAGAATGACTAGCCTTACTGCTGGATTCATAAAGTTAACTTCCCTTTGTGTATGGAATGGAGAGATATATCTTGCTATTTCATAGCTGACAGCATGAATGGTGTAGATCATCATATATATATAATGTGAGGGAAGAAAATTTAATGCTATGTAGCATGTAAAACAAAAATAAAATTGCCAGTGCATTGTATACAAAGAAAAGAGGTTAAATTGATTGCTATTCATTGCTCTGAACATATTGCTAGGTGAAGATTAGGGATCAATTCTTCTTTTACTGACTGTCACTCTCCTTACCTAGGATTAGGTTTTGGAATAACTTAAATTGAAGATCTCAATAAGTTTTATTTGGCTGTCAGTTTAATTTGATGTGAGCTGATGAAATTTAAGTCCACTTCTACAAAACGAAAATCAGTAATGTGTATTAAGCTTTGTTGAAAAATTTACTCATGACTTCATTCTTTTCCTCAAGAACTTCTTATATGTCATTATTTATCTAACACACACACACACACACACGCACTTGCTTCCTATTCCTGCTCTCCTTCTTCAAATTTTAACTTGATTTCTGCATGTCATGGTTTCTTATTCCAACTCATGGTGTCACAAGTAGGGAGCGCTCTAGAGCAGGGAAAAGTGAGTTGCATCTATCCAGAAGCGGTAAGGTGTGACATTTGTGGAGTGAAAAGTAGGAACATTTCATACAAGAGAAAAATAATTGCAAACAAATGGGAACTTTTTAACTAGTATAATGAGTGCCATGCAGCTCTATGTGGTGGATGTGCGAAATAAGTTAAAATTAGAAAGTAGGAGGAATTTTCTCTGTTTTTCTAAAGACAGAAATGGAACCCTGTCAACAATGCTTCAGGCATTTTGAAACCTTTCCTTAAATCTGCCGTTTCTCAAATTTCATTCTGTAAATTTGTTTGCTAATTGCAGAATGATAAAAAGCTCTGCTGATTTTTCTTTTTACCTACCTCTGTAACATCAGCTGAAAACCATGCTCATAGCAAATTAGAAATGACATACAGAACGTAGTTTACTTGGGAAAGACTGGAAACTTTGTTTTTCAGTATTTTGGGAGTTCTGTAGCCCCCTGGTGGAATGTAAGGAGAATCTACAAGTAAAATGTTTGGTAATCAGTTATTACTCAATCGTGTTTTACCTGATAGCTGAATAATATATTATTTCCCTAGTTTATGCAGGAGTGGTGAAATCAGCCATAAAGCCTGAGTTTCCAAGCATTGCTTGAAAAGTCTAGATTATCTTTAAGAAAAGAAAAAAATGTTTTCTATCTTCCAACAGTGCAGGACACAAGAGCTAAGAAGTCTTAAATAACTTCACTTGTTTAGGACAGACTACTTCATGAGAAAGGAAACAAGAATTTTCCATGTCCCGACTAGAAACGTCCAGCTTTTCTGATCAGAGATGTTCAGTCTGTGTCCCTGAAAGATCTTTTCTTTGGCTCTATTGAGAACAGCTGTTGCACTTGGTCAGGAATTGATACCTAGTTAAGACAATTAATTTTTTAAACTTTTCTTTTTTTTTTCTTCTGCCAGAGAGAGCGAGTTGAAAGCAAAATGTGGAAGCCAGTTTCCTTGTAGCTAGTATAGCAAAGGTGAAAGAAGAGCAGCACAGCAACAGCAGGCTTTTCTGGGGTGGGGCTAGAGGAACAGCAATAGCACAGCTCCTGCAAGAAGTGGTGGGGCATTAGCAAGTTACTTTTCAAGTTACATACCCTCATGTAATAAAGCTTAGAGAAGACACTGGGGTATGATTCCTATTGATGTACAAGGAAGAGGTCATGTCAGAGCAAATAGAAAGGCAAAGGAAAACAAGGTCATGGTAGGAAAGAATAAAAGTTTGGAGTTTGCGAGTGGAGATACCTGCTGAATACCTGTTTGAGGATGAAGAGAAGGTAAAAGTCGTTGTTTCTAGTGGAACGAAGCAAGGGATTGCTCTTGGGCTGGGCCCTGAACTCTGATTTTACAAGAGCTGTGTTTGAAAAGAAGGTAAAAGTGGGTGCTTTTTAGGGAATGGGGACTTAAAAGCAGGACTTGAAAGGTACTCTACTGGGTTGCTGGTAGAAGAAAAAAAAAAAAACACAAAACAATGGCAAATCTGAACTAAGAACTGGCAGTAGGAATTGCTCACACAATCTCAAATTATACAGCATGGGAGTTGGCACTGGCCAGGAATATAAATGACAATTCTAAGTACTCCAACCTCTCTCATTGTGGACCTGGCAAATTTTAATAGTTCTAGTGCTTAGCTGATACCAATTTTCATGATGGGTCTACAGACATATAGTATGTTTACCAGTGTTCCTGGTCTCTTAAATTAGTCATATTTGTTAGACATTAGAAGCAAATTCTGTGCTGTGGCAGGAAGACAGGCAAACTTCAACTGGAAGGATGGTAGACCAGCACTACATAGCAGGGTTTTCTCCATTTCTCTACTACCAGTTCAGTTTCTGAAAGAGTCTAATATGTTTCTTGCAAAATGTATCTACTCAAAACAGTTTCAGAACAGCATAAAGGTCTTGAAATAGTTGACAGGATTTCTTGCGTGAACATTAGCTGCGTGGCTGTGTGACTGCATTCCCAGTCTAGTTAAGATAAAACAATCACAACTGGGATGTCAGTGAAATTGCAAATAAAACACAGCCATTTAAATTGAAGCCTATCCTGATATTGCCATGTGGGCAATGGGTTAATGCATTTTTGGAAATGCTCCATTCTGGTATTTGAGGACACGTGCAAAATGTATACTCGTTGAATTTCCAGATGCTACAGATGTTGCTGAGATGTCTTGCTGTATTTGTTTGATTGTTTGAACTACACACCACTTTTGCTCAAAAGAGTAATGGTTTGTGTCTACTCTCCCTGGCTCACCAACACTGTCTACCTCCTGCAGGACATTCTTTTGCTTTTATTCCTTTCTGCACAAACCAGGTTCTAAGATCTGCTAGCAGAACTTCGTATCTTAAAGCCATGAAGACGTTTCTTTTCTTTTGCAGAATTTCAAGACTCAGTCCTTTGTTAGCTTTCTTAGAAAGAAGTTTAATTGCTCCCAAGCCAGGATGCTTTATGCCAGATTTCAGCCTGTAGCCACTTCTTACTGCCAAGTTCTGAACCCCTGAAAGTAAGGGTTTATAGAACTGCTGACACAACCTTAACTATAATAATGCGAATGACACCGCCATAACACTAATGATAAATGGCATACATTTTAAAACATTTAAAATGATCATAGCCTTGAAGTCAAACACATCTGGGAAATATTAATGGTATGTGAACTGCCCTGTGTGGATCTGAATTATGAACGGCACAGAGATGGAAAGAGATAAATTGCATAATAAATCACTTATTCTATTGTTTACTTTTAAAAAACCATATATACTTTCTGTTTATGCAGCATGTCAGCTGTTTGAAAAAAGATAAATAGTTCTAAATTCATATTTATTCCAAAGAATAAATATTTAGCACAATGTGGTGTCACACGGACTTCAGAGAAATAATTACATATATGGTTTTATCAACAATGATGCTCAGACGCCATTGAGTTTGTATATATTTAGTATGGTTTTATCCTCTGATCAGTTTGTTCTTTATCATTTCATGAATTTATAGAAGTTAGGTGGTTTTGAGCCTTCCTTTCTAATTTGCCAGAAATGGCATATGCAGTATTGTCTCTGATGGTTCTAAATGGATAGTTGAAGAAAGTGTTTCACGGTGTTTCATCATTTACTGTATTTATAGCATTCTAATTTTCAAAATCTGTGTAATGGTTATAGATTTTATTTTTTCCAATATCACTTTGCCAGACTGGTTAAACACAAGGGTTTCAGGGAGCTTTCCTAATATCTATAAGAATATTGGCTCTGTGAGAATAGGTCAGATGGACTTATTATAAAATGCTTCACTGGATACTGAAATAATAATAATTTCTGCGTAAAATTCAGATGTTTACCTGAAGCATGAGGATTTTTCAAGAGGCTGTATGTGGGCCAAAAGCCCCACACAGTCAACTTGGACCCATCATAATAAAGTTACAAACACCTTTCCTGTGCTGCTGATGCGTGGATCAGATTGTGGTCCACCAATTCTTATTGAAGAGATTCCAGTCTGTTCCTTACTGAAGAAAACTGATGCTTTCCCCTTCTCCCAACACCATCCCCACCCCCTTGACCCTTCTTCACTTTTTCCTCATGATTGTTGACTCTACTTAGGCCTTCAAGAGGGCTCTCATCTCTTTGCTTCAGGTGTTGAGGAGCACAACCCAGAAGCTTTCCTTACTAGGACAGATTTAAAGGTGACATGCAACTTGAAATCTTTCAAGCATCATTTTTCGACAGCTATTACAATTGTATATATGAAGGAGTAACACTGTAAAAGCAGTGAACATTGAGCACTGAACAGGATTTTAATGCATTCAATGAACAAAATGGATTTTACTTTTAGCGTTTATTTTTGACTTTTGTCTACTTCTGATGTCAATTATCCTGTTGTCTGCAGCCCAGGCACTTTTTGGTCTTTGGCTTCTTCAGATGCTTCTCTCAGAACTAATGTTTTTTCCTTTGGTCTTTCCTGTCCTATTTTTATTTTCAGTTGGTCGGCAATATTTAATACTTCCCCTGTTGACAACTTAGTTCTAGAAATTCTGTTTCCAGCATATCATTCATAAATCTGCTATATTGAAGAGCTAGGCAGGCTCCTCCACTTTGTTCCCTGCTCTCTTTAGAAAATGTTTAATTTCTTATGGACAATGATATTTTCAGTCACTGTTTTTCGTATAGTCTTAAAACAATAACAGAATGGTAGGAAATTTAAGAAGAAACAAAGCTAATAAATATCATGTTTATGTATTGAAAAGTACTATATTGAAATAGGTTTTTGTTTGTTTTTCCGTATATTTTTTTCTTTAAGGTTTTTTTTTTTAAAAAAAGTAATAAAATACAGGACATGAATTTCCGCTTCTCTGCATTTACGGTACTGCATAGTGTAAGGAAAAATATTTTCCTTCACAAGAGTATAATCTGGAGGTAATGTTTTCTTCTCAAATTAAAACTGGAGGAAACTTTTGCTTCAGAAAAGGCACAGAAAGATTCCACAGAAAGATGCTAATGGAATCATCCCACAGTTCCCAAATTATTTGTTATATTAAAACTCATAAATCTTAGACTTTCAATTTTATGCTAAATATAAATAGTAATCAATGTTGCTTCTTATATGCTTTAGCACGTAACAAATTAAAGAAGGAAAGTGAGCATTCAGAATCTTCAGAAAAGCAAAAAAGTTATGAAAAAAGATATTTTGAAAGGTTTTAACAATTAAAAGAGGGTTTTTTTTTATGAATTACATGTTTATATCTAAATGCCAGGTTCTGTGAAATGCAATTTAGTATAAATAACAAAATAGCCCTGTTTAATCACACACTGTGACAAGAACTAAATCCTTAATGTCCAACTTTTCAAATAAAAGTAGCAAGATCAGCAGTTCTGAAAGATGGAATATGTCCCAAGATATTCTCTACATGAGAAAGGGAAAAGGACTTTTTTTTTTTTTCTTGTACTGTTGCTGCAGTTATATACAATCTGAAGGTTATTTAAATTTTTTCTCTTAAAATATTTGTGGTTTAGATTGATTTTATGCATATTTCCAAATCTTATTGCAATCAGTTTGAGAGATGAATTTGGAGATTGTTCATAGCATTCTAAGTTCCTTGGTTTCTTTTCTATTTTGGGGAATTTTTACCTGATTATTCTTTTCTTAATTTCTTTCAAAAATCCCTGCCAAAATAAGAGTTTGAGTCTCTTGAGGAGATTTGCAGTCATGTTCATGCCTTGAATTACAGTGGTTGTAATACTTAAAGGCACTGAAATACTGGTGATCCAGGTTCTCTATGATTTCATTTCTATTCCAAACAGATTATTGTACACTGCCAAGATACTATGTGTCTGAAATGTACTGTTCCTGCCCAGAATCATAGAATCATAGAATAATTAGGGTTGGAAAGGACCTTAAGATCATCTAGTTCCAACTCCCCTTCCATAGGCAGGGACATCCCACACTAAACCATGCCACCCAAGGCCTCATCCAACCTGGCCTTGAACACCGCCAAGGATGGAGCATTCACAACCTCCCTGGGCAACCCATTCCAGTGCCTCACCACCCTCTCAGTAAAGAATTTCAACCTTATATCCAATCTAAACTTCCCCTGTTTAAACCCGTTATCCCTTGTCCTGTCACTATAGTCCCTGATGAATAGTCCCTCCCCAGCATCCTTGTAAGTGATCCCAGTAAGTCCCTGAGTACTTTATTAATTAAAAGATATATATCAAAGCCAGAAGTATGTTGATCTGATTCACAATATCCTTCAAGATGGTGTCCTCTATTTTATTATACTGTTCACTGTATTTTTGTATAAAATGGAAGTTAATATGGGCTGTGGTCCAGAAAAGCACTTTAGACATGTACATAATGTTAAACATAAATAGTTTCATTGACCTCAGTGACACTGCTCATTAGCTTATAATTATTTATATATTTATTTCTTTATTTAAACATCCTATGGAATAAAGCCCACAGGCGATGCATCCCTGAAGGGAGCCAGAATGGAGGGTATAAACCTGCAAATCTAATTTCTTTTTTTGTTCCATTATAACCGCTACTTATAACCCAACATTATCCTTGACATTTATTATAGTGAATGGGAAGAAACTACTGCTTGGTACTTAGAGTGTGTTAGAAAAGACACAATTCTGGTTTTTATTTAAAAAACATTAATATAGAAGTAATCTGTACAGTGTTATATGACTCAGAGTTTTTGCTTTCTGCAACTCTTAAAACCTTCAAGAGAACTTTTTCTTCTTTCCATAAGTAAACATAAAAAAAAAGCACTATGATTAGTTGTGTCCTAAAGTTTACAGTTGCTCAAGCTGCAACATTCAAAAGATTAGGCCATCAGTATTATTTTGAGCTGAATTTGCAGAGGCTCTAGTCATTATTTTCTAAAATTGTGGTTGTGATTTGAGGGGCAAGGGGGAGATAGACATACATAGGTGTCACAAAGCTCTGTGGCCCCTATGTGTGCATATTGTTTCTTTCCTGGTTTAATATATGCAGCTGATAGAGATAATGTCCCCTAAACCCAACAGTGAACTTTATTAAAAGAATACAGAAATGAGTGGAAAAGCTTCTGTTGACTGTAATATTTGAATTCTTAGCATAAATCAGACTAGCACTGATTGATATAAACACATTTTGACACCTAAAGATTCTATGATCGTAGTACCTGGGAGTGGTAGAATTGGCCATGGGCAGGTGGTGTTGCCATTCTAAGTTTTGCTTTTTCCATTTGAGTTGCTTTATAATACACTTATGTATACTGTGTGCATAGTCATTTTTTAAATGACATGCAGCAAGCAAGCAAGCATCCACAGTGATCCCTAAGGCTTCTCTCCTAAATGAAATAATCCA
Organism: Psittacula echo; assembly: GCF_963264785.1. NCBI lineage: Eukaryota > Metazoa > Chordata > Aves > Psittaciformes > Psittacidae > Psittacula > Psittacula echo. The sequence continues at coordinate 49,423,002 of NC_137739.1, forward strand.
GTGTGGGATTTTTCTTTCTGAATTACAAGCAAAGAAACCTGTTGCGTGTATATGTGTAGAAAAGTGTGTATGTGTGTGGGAATACACAGGAACACATGCTTATTTTGCCAGTAACCTGCTGCGTAAAGAAAAAAATATTTCCTAGCCATTTGTCACAGGCTACTTCTACTCTGCTGTTACAGGTGAGACTGTAGCGTCTGTAGGCATACCCAGTCTAGCTTCAACCAAAAGCAGTCAAGCTGTAGCAACATGGATTTCAGTGCATGCTAAGTGTTCAAATATGCAAATAGCCTGCTGGCTGTCTCTCTGCAGCGCGCTCTGAGACTGGTAATATGCAGCTTTGCCATCATTCATACCACAGCTAGCTGTGGTCTGCCTGCACTCACACATTCACACCTCTTCTTACCACAGAGACAAAGCCCAGGTGGATTATTTGAAAGACAGTGTCTTGTTATAATTTTCTGTAAATGTTAAAATGGTTGTTTTGTAATGCTTTTGTAAAGGAGAGAACCCACATATGACTGTATTGTGGACTCTTAATACAGTTTCAGTGTAGCCTCTAACATTGGGTAGAGTGCAGGAAGCACGTGGATTAATTGAATATGGGTCAAAGAACTCTATCCAAAGAGTCTACCTGTGCTCCTGCTTCTGTCTTTTCTGATGCCTGAAAAGCTGTTGCCTCCACATGTTCTGCTTCAGATGCCAATGCATGCTCTAGGGAGAAGGACATACTTTGCATCTGTGCATATCAAGATAAGAATAATCAGTTTTAATCCCATCCAAATAAAAAGTGTTTGGAAGATTGAAGTTTCAGTTCTTTTGCAGATGAATTTTGTGTTAACTGTTTTCTTATCATCCCTGCCTTTAAAAATAAAGAATCAAAGATAGAATAAGATCCTGTATTTTTCACAGTCCTGTGATAATGGAAATAGGATATGGTATAGTTCAATAAAATCATATTTTCTCTGTTTAGTTAGAATCCATTTCACTGAAATAGTTTAGAATCAAAGACCCGACTTCTCATTAAACAGGGAGAAAAACAAACCTTGTTGTACTAAAAGTGTGCATCGTAAAGAATCTGACCATGTAATTCCTTATAGGAATAGTGAAATATACTCTCTAGATCCAAATGTTTAAACTTCAGCAGTTCTTATACAGATTAGGTAATTTTTTGCCTAACTGCCAGCTGTGAGTTCAACTGCCAAAAATGTGGATTTGCAGGTGAATAGAAATACACATTTTAGTAATGGTGGCAACTGCACCAAACTGAGATTATAAATTGCTGAGTGTTTTTTAAAAAGTCATGTTGCTAAAGTATATTGCACACATTTCTTCTACCTTTTTGTATTTCATCAAGCTATAGTTTCACACGCATTCTTTGAAAATCTGTAGAAGTGAATGGTTCTAGAAACTGCAAAGCTCACTTTAAAACTTCAATTTTTCAGATAATAAAATTTTACCTATTCATAGCTTATAGGATCCTAAATTAGCATTTAATATTGCTCTCTGACCGTTGATACTGACTTTGTGATCATTTTACTAAATCATCCTTTTGTATTTGAAGGAAAAAGTTATTACTTTGAAATGAAATAACATCAGTGGAACGGTATCAGATGTTTGGCAGAACACACTTTAAGCAACCAAAAATTTGCTGGTGTATCCCCTGCTGGAATAACTGTATTTTGTAAAAGGGAGGGGAGGGGATGGGGGCAGAATTAAAATTGCAACCCTTGTTAGTACCTGTATGGGAATGAAACTGGAACTGAAATGGAAGAGTACCAGAATGAAGGTCTAATAATTTATTCTATTTAGGGAACAAATGTAATGCATGCATTTATTTATTTATTTTTCCCCAGTGTAGGCTAAGCTAATTTCATGAAGTGTGGAGGCAGGGGGGAAAAGGACTCTAGTAAAGATCTAACAATATAACTATTCTAGTTGTTAAAGCATATCGACATTTAAGTTCACTTATTAGGGGTTTGGGGGTGGGAGGGCTTGGTTTGGGTTTTTTGTGAAGCGCTGATTTGGGAATGTCTATAAAATAATTCGAAGAACATACTAAAAATGTGACTGGGGAGCCGTGTTGGAATTCAGGTTGCACTGAATATGGAAACATTCTTTTTCTCTTTTCTTTTAAGCCTATTTTTAATTTTTCATTCAAGTAATGAGAAATTGAGCTTAAAAAAAGACTACAGATTCTTTCAATTTTTGTTTTACAGTCTCTAGTCTTTCACATGTTTTGTAAGTTGTCTTTTGCCACTTTGTATTATCTCTAAGTAACATTTTCAGTACAATATATTTTGAATATTCTGTACATTCTCAGTTTTTCAAGAAATAAGCTTATACGTTGTGATACATAAAACAAAAGCAGAAAAGACACAAGAATGCAGCTGTTTATTACTAGCTGATGAAGAATTAAATAACTTTTTTTGGACCATCTGCAAAGCTTACTCATGTGGCCTCTGCTTTTTACTATTGTAAAATGTAGCTTTTGAATTAGTGGCGAATTGGAGCTCTGAAATTATCACTACTAATCACATATTGTGAAAGAATGGAAAATATACTATTCACAGAATCACTAACTATTGCTTGATTTTATGGTTACTGTGTTCACTTTCTAAGATAGTGGCATATTGTGACATATGTTATCTGTTGCCTTATCTCTTCTTAATTTCAAGTGCTAGTAATGGTATGCCCCTAATCCAAGGTTAGGAGGTGAGAAGGATTAATCTAAATGTAGTCACAAGATTTTCTCCTCTTCCTTCGCTATGGACTTATAGCAGACAGCCCTTGGCAGAGTAAGGGAGAGTCATGAGAATCATAGAGCCTTTGGAAGCAGTAGCAAATTGGAACAGGGATGTATATCTGGCTTTTTGTTCTGAGTGAAACTGTTCTGTAGCTGAGAAACAAATTATAGGGAGCTATGGTTAAATTTTGTGTCTCTGTGGGGGAATGATTTGGTTTGGAAGGGACCTTCAAAGATCATCTAGTCCATCCCCCTGGATAGCGGTAAAGGAGCAAAAGCATTTGTCTGATTATGCAGCAGCCCAGCTGCAAAAGTCAATTCACTATCTCAGGACTGTGGGACTCAATTCACCTGTGAAACACATAGGAGGGAGGGAAGGGCATGGAGGAAACCTCTGTTGGTGTTCCCCTAATTTGGTGTTGTTTAGGAACTTCCTGAGGACGCACTTTGTGCTATCATCCAGGTAATTAAAAAAAACCCCATTTGCTCCTGTACTCATCTCTGAAAGGACACCAGTAGTAAATTAGTTGCCAGTTGGACTTTGTACCACTGATCATAGCTTATTGGGCCTGTTGGTTCAGATAGTCCCCCTTGTGCACTTACCCAGTCTGTATCTCACCAGTTCGGCTAGGACTTATTGGGAAACTATGTTGAAAATGTTTGTAAAGTAAAGGTAAGCAATATTGCTTCCTTCCCTTTTAAGCATCTCATTTCACAAAGGCAGTTAAGTTGGTCAGGCATTACTTGCCTTTGTTAAGCTGTCCTTGCTGTTCGTAGTCACCTCTAGTCTTTCATGTGCTTTGAATGGCTTTGGGAAGGATTTACTCCATGGCTTTATTGATAAATACAGGGGCTGCAATTGCGAAGCTTCCTCCTACTTCCTTTTCTTGATCAAGTGGTCTGCAGCAGATGCCTACTATGACATCAGCTATGTTGCTTTGTCTTCTGGTCCATACTATAAGCTCTCAGCTGACTTGCTTCCATTGTCCTCTTTTTCCCCTGTTGCCTCTGAGCTTCCCTCCTTGCGGTTCCTGAGCATGGAGGGCTGGAGTGTGCCAGGCTGCTCAAACTCGGCAGCAGTCAAATGGAGCAAAGGTGTGGAGGGCAAAAGGGGGAGACATGCTCTTGATGAGAAAGAGAAGTACATCTTTTCTGAAATCTCCCAGTTTACCTCCCCTCCCAACTGACCTTAATCTTCACCATTTGCTGCCAAAGGTAGTCAATCCCTTCCCATGAGATTGCTCTCCCTTTACCCTGTGTGCATATCTTAGAGCCAAAAGGCCAGATATGCCCCCCCCCATTATCCAAAGCCCAGGTGGGAATTTGAGAGCAGGAAAACAGGGTGTAGCTGCAAAAATGCCCAAATGTGTGGGACTCTAGCTTTATAGGAACCCGAAACAAGAGGGAGCAGAGCCACATCTGTGTGTATGATCAAGTGTGTGGAGCACTCTACAAAAATCTAGATGCTGTCTTTGAAAGGGGTATCTCTGGGAGCAGTGCATCTCCCCACCCTGCCTGAAGATTGCAGGTCACAGCAGAGCTCACTGAGAGGGGAAAGTGAATGAAGAGGATGGGATCTATTCCAGGGAGCTGAAATTGGCCGAGAGAATTATCCAGTGCTCTTGGAAAAGCATTCTGACCACAGCCAGCTACCCTGAAAATAAACATTTTTAATGAGGAATACATCTTGCACAGAATGCATTTGTTTTGAGGGAAAGGGAGTAAAAGGCACCAAAAAGAGGATAGTGAAGAGTATTACTTGTCTGCTGAGTGAACTTGTGTCTTCTGAGGGTTGGAGTACTTGGTGATTCATAGAAAGGGATTCTTCTATTATGTGTGAGGGCTGCTAAACATATAGAAGAGGTGCTTGACAACAGCCTGATATGTAACTCTGAGAGAGGGAAGAGTTCTATGTATGTAGTTATCGAGAGCAAAGTAATATATGTGAATTACACCTTTCTTTAAAGCAGCAGTCCCAGGAGTTGTGGCTTTTTCTGATTGCACCTTCAGTATCTGGGATGGGCTAACTAAAATAAGAACTTTTCTATTGTTTGTCACCAAAAGACACAACCCTTAACCCTCCAATATCCTCCCCCCACCCAAAAAAACAAACAAAACAAACAAACAAAAAAAAAAAAAAACAACCAAAAAAGAAAAACAACAAAAAAGCCCCAGAAGAATAAGAGAGAAAGATCTGATGAGGCTGATGTTGTTCTCTGGTGAGCTACTTTTAGTCAAATGTAATTTGAGATGGGAAAAGAGAATTTCTGATTTCAGTAAAAGGTTGAGTAGAGAGGGCAAAAGGGTCCGGAACAGTCCATATATTTAGGACTTTCATTTCTGTATTTTCTTGCAAACTAAGCTTTTGAAATATTCTTGATTGTGGAGTTCCTTTCTTTCAGGAAAAAAAAAAAACAAAACCAACAAATCTTGTGTGTATTTCTGGATATGTTTCACGCAAAGGTGTGCACATTTAGAAGAAATTGAGTGTTGCAGGAAACCAGATGTAACAATCCCCAGCTGGGGGTTTGGCATCTAATGGCTATAGTCACCTGGTACAAGCTACAGCAGAACATGTTGTGCTGGCCTGGTAAAGTGAGACAAGCTCTTCACAGAGGAGTTGAGGTTGAGCTTTCATCATTGGTTGTTAAGTTGTATTTAAATTGCATAGAGAGGGATTCTAATATAAGTATTACAACCAAGAATGGCATTTTTTTAAGTTAGTGGAGTTAGAAAATTGTGAATCGATATAAAAGATTGTAGCTAGACCTCCTGTTATAAAATAGTTAAATAGCATTGACTGTAAAATATTACATTAAAACATTAAAATGAACTTTATTATATTCTATCACAAAATGAAAAATATACTTGAATGCATAGATTAGAATAACTCTTCTATTAATTTAAGGCTCCGCAGTTCTCCCAGGATGTCATGGAGTCAGGAAGTCTGATGAAAAGCTGGCTTTACTATCAGGAGCTCTGATGGCTTAAGGATATGTAAACAGTTCATAAGGCTAGACAGATCCCAGTTGGCTGCACACCTGAACAGCCTCATGAAAACGTTATTTCAGGTAGCATCTAGCTGGTTTTAACCAGGATTTGACATTAGTCAAAACTCAGTTTAATTCAAAGACTTTGCTGCATATTTTAAGAAAGCAAAGCAAAGGATTCAAGTGAGAAAAGTTAGACTGTCATGGTATGAGAAAAGCTTTCAGAACAACAAACTGGTTCTGAACCTGAAAAGCAGAAGTAATTAATAAGTGAGCTTTGCTGGTTTTGTTACAAACCACTATGAAGGGAAAGGTATCAAATGAATGAAGGCCCTGAGGAACCTGGCATAGATCTGTTCAAAGATCCCATTAAAATGCAATTCAGGAAGTTGGCTGACGTTGTATTTGCCGTGGTTATCACTAGCATACTGTGTATTATTTATTTCTATCAGCTACTGAATAGAGATATAGAAACATATGCTGTCAATTATATTGAAATCTATTTTCTTCTGTGTCTGTGGTTTTGGTATATGGTTGAGTTCCACGGAAGTCAAAAACAAACCACTGCCCCAACATGGCCTTAGGTTACTGATGAAGCCGAGGGAGAATTTAAGATATTGACTGGCTGTGTTTATTAGTGTTTAGCACTTTTCATACTTCTAAGTAAGCATTTCTGAAGGAATGATAATTTTGGCCAGATTCCAAGTGGGCAGTTTCATTCTGGCAACCCTTATTGTTCCGACAGCTTCAGCTGAGTATGTAATCTTGCTCCTATCGTCGCCTTTCCTTCATGAATATGCTAAATGGTAGTGCTTAGAGATGCATTCTCACTCATTCTGTGCCACCCTGCTTATGTGGGCATTTATGTATCCATGTGGTAAACTGGATTAAAGAACGTGTAAACTAACCCAGTAAAAATCACTTTGTAATTTTAACCTTACTTATTCCCAAGGCAGGTGATGGTGCAGGGTGGGAATACAGTACCAGTGTTGAGGGGAAAGGGATTTTTTTTTTCTTTTTTCAACTGTAATGTTAGTCTATGCCATTTTAATGTGTTTGTGTGGCTAGGATCTTGTCATTTATTCCTGTACACAGCTCCCAAATACAACATTTTCAGTAGTATATGAAATGATATCTACATTCACTGGTGTCCAGCTGTTTCAAGTGAAGGGCTAAACATATTTCAGAGAAGTCAAGGGGATGCAGTCTGTGTTTTGAAATGGATTGCTACATCTGTTCTGTTTGCTTTACATGGTTCTTTTTGCTTTTGTTCTTTTGAGGGAAAGGGAAAAAAATGTTATATCTACACCACCCACATCTCCCCCTGAGTGTTGTATGGAGAATCCAGTAACTAATACAGGTATAGCTAATATACTTCCACGCCTCGTTCCTAATATATGTGTGCGTCCTGAAGTCTGAGTCTGATTGGGAGGTCACTGCGCACCAGCAATTTCCAGTTGGGTTATGGTGATGTGTGGGTACCAGGGCTAACCCCAAATTTGTTTTTCAGTCTCCAACAGAGAAGTTCAATGTACTTTCTTTTCTCATATTTATTTTCTTCCCACTCCCCCATTCCCCCCCCCCCCTTGTTTTTGGGTTGGTTGGTTGGTTGGTTTTTTCTGACTATTTTATCTATGTTGGGGGAAGGAGAACATCCTTGACGAAATGCTCCTTAAGACCAGGTCACCTCAGCTTTCTCAGCTTTCCTCAGACTTACTGAGAGACAAACTGAATGGCAACTGTTTTCTGTGGCATGATATGGTATGATGTGCTGTGATACAGGGCTAGTCAGAAAGCTGATAAGCACTCATGGCAAAGAAAGGAAAGCAGCTTTTTGGAACATTCCCAGCTCATATGAGCATTGCTTCAGCAGCTGCAATAAAAGCAGTGGGAGGCAGCATCCCATAGCAATGAGGCTGATTCAAGTACTTAGGTTTTAAAAGTGTGTGGTGCAGGGATTACATCTTCTGTTCAACATCTTTATTGGTAAGTTCTCAGGACTGCAGTTTAGGTACACTAGAGCACAGTGTCACCTAACCCATAGGCTGGACTTGCTTGCATGGGACTGAATCATAAATTATGATTTATTCAAGAGATCTCTCTATAATCTCATTGAAATTAATGGATAACTTTTATGAATGCACTTCTTCTCAGTGAGAGTGACGGAACACTGGAACAGGCTGCCCAGGGAGGTTGTGGAGTCTCCTTCTCTGGAGACATTCAAAACCCGCCTGGACACATTCCTGTGTAACCTTACCTAGGTATTCCTGCTCCGGCAGGGGGATTGGACTAGATGATCTTTTGAGGCCCCTTCCAATCTCTAACGTACCGTGATACTGTGATACTTTGCAAGTTTGGGATCTGTGATGATTTGAAACTGTATCATGTAAGCTAAACCTCAGAACAGTTTTTCTAGCAGGCTAATATTGTGAGTCTGTGGGTCAAGTTAGTGTTGTGCTCTTGATTATACTGGAAATTAGTGGTAGGGCTGCAATTAGAAACTCGGATCACTGATAATCAGCCTCTGATATTGGCATTATTTGTATAACTTAAATATATAAGCACGCTTAGCATGCCCCAAAAGCATCTGCCAAAATATGTAATACAGATTGTATCATCTTTGCAAAAGGATGAAAGAATGCTAGTAGCTCATGTTTTATACTCAGAGGCTGGTATTAACTGCTCAAACAAGAACCACGTTCCAATATTACAAGATAAAGTGCAGATCCAAGGGCAAAATTTGGCTGTAAAGAACTGAATAGAAATTATTCTTAGAAAGGCTTCAATTATCTCCACAGTAAAACTACTAGAATCCTCATTTTCGTCACTACAGACACTTGATGAGAGTAGCAGATGGCCACACAAAGCATCCATGCTATTTTATTTGAGATTTTCATGTAAACTGAACTCATAAAATATTTTAAATAAGACTTTAAAAATAAGCACACAAATTCTTAGTTTTTGAAGGCTGTAGGTCTAAACAAATCTTGAAGTAACCTGAAAATGAAACTTCTACCATGATTTAACTTCTTGTTGTTACTGTCACAGAGACACTACTTTTTACAGTCTTAATCTCTTCCTAATGTTTATTCTTTTTAAGTGTCAGACTAATACCTTCTTTTATGCTTTCAATAAAAGACTCTAAAGCTGTTTAGTGGTTTTGGCATTTCAGTCAAAAACTACATAGTAGGAAAGGTTTCTTCTGCTTGGCCAGAATTCTAGCACCAGCTTTGGACTCTTTGTTGCTTTCACTTTTCAAGGATGCTGGAGGCAATTGTGAGACTCCTGTCATCTCATTTCTCCATGGGAGACAGTCACAAACTGGAGGATGGGTACACGTGGGTGTATCTTCAGTAGCCACTGCCACATATTATATGACCACGATAGTCAAGATCCTGTTTTGTCATGTCAGTAGTACCTTTCAGTGGGCTAGCAGTTTGGGAATTGGCATTTGCACCTTATTAAAGGTGTAGTAAACCCTGTTGCTCAGTGAAGTTCTCAAGTGCCTGCAAGGCATTAAGCATCACAAAGGTACATGACTCCTGCATTATGAGAACGCTTCAGCTGCTTTTTCTCCCTTGCTCTTAAGGGCATGATTTTTCCCATCATGTTTTTGAAGTAGTCATTCCTAAGAATACATACAATAGCTGTATAAGCTGAAATTACAGCAACTGCTGTTGTCAACAATCATGATTTAATTATAAAGATTGACTCTGTGTATCTCTTCATCCCTAAGTAGAGATGAAAAGATATGTGAGGTATGTTATATCCAGTATACAAAGGAGTTTAGAAAAAGACAGCAAACCTGAAAACTCTGGTCTAAAAAGAGTACTAAATAGGCAAATTCTCTGAGTAAAAACAAAGTGTCGCATAAAGGTTAATTCGACATAAGTTTATTAAAGTAAAATTTAATGTGTTTTTTCTTTCTGGGCTTTTGTTCTCCATTCACTTTTTTCCAGACATTCAGTCACATTGTTGAGATGAACACATATTCCAATCAAACAGTTATAGGATTATTAGTACATGATTCCCACGTGACAGTAAAAGGTTGGAGCTTTAATTTGTTCAGCTGCTGTGAGCTTGCTGAGACAACTGTGTACCAAAAGGAGGATTCCACCATTTTTTCTCATTTTATTTTTCAAATATTTACCCTTATGAAATCACTTACCACTAAGGGTCCGTGTTGTCCATTGAAATCAATGGTGTTGGGCAGGCACATCTGGTGACAGAATTAGACTCTTTTTTTTTTTTTCTTTTTTTCTGCTCTTAATTTTTCAGTTGCGGGAGTTGCCAGGACCAGCGTTTAAGAAGAGTTAAACCCCTGTCATTTCTTAATTCAAAATATGTTGCTTTGACTTAGAAGTTTTTTCATATTACAACATTACAGTTGTTTACCTGTCTATTTTGTAGTAATAGCAACAACTTTAACTGGTGCCAGATTACGTATTTATATCACGGATCAGGCTGAAAATTCATTCTTTTCCGGAGAGGCAGAAAGATCATGTAAAACTGGTGACCACATGTTGACAGGCTGCATGATTTAACAAAACCAGAGGTAATCATTTAAAAGGAAAATGTTTTATTTTTTGCCAGCAGAGTATAATGGAGAGAAATTGGCTGGTATTATTTTTAAAAATTGCTCAAATCACTGTAGTTAGTATAAAATTGTCTCTGGAACTATTTCCTGTAAGTTAACCAGACATATGATTGTATCCTTTCTATTTTGAATATTGAAGCTCACATTTCATCTGTCTTGTCTAGAGCCCGTCAGGTATAATAGCTCTTTGTGATGGTTCTTTCTTTTCTTCTTTTTCTGTAGCTAGCCCCCCACCCACAGACCTAATACAATTGCTAGTTTTAAGCATCACTCAGGATCTATTACTAGCAGTCTAGCAGTCACTGCACCTCTTTCTCCTTCTGATGAGCTTGTGGATCTATCAGCAGATAAATTCAAGATTAACATGTGCTATTTATGGGTTTGTATTGGTTTTATTTCCTCCTGATGCCAAAGTATTTTTGGTTTACCTGGCTAAGGTTATCCCTGTGATGACAGGTTTTCCATAGAGTAAGGTGATATTTTCAGACACAATTTCCAGGGCATCTTTTCACTAGGAACAGAATTATGTCAGCACTGTATTATTTTGAAAATCTCACCTTAATTGTTCTGTATGTTTTGAACATCAGTGTGAATAATAGCTTTTGAGGATTATCTCAAGAATTTATTTTGAAAACCATGGTCACAGAAACATTTTATGACAGAGGCTCACTTAGTGTATGTGTCCAGGTATATGAAAAATCCTGTACTTGGGAAATTACTTGAAATGGAGAACATGAGCAACACCATTACTGGTGGGTTTTGAGGCCTGGGCGTACTGCCCATGTTGAGCAACAGTACTGGTTTGATCACTAACAGCAATCTGAAAGGTTTCAGCAGCCTTTTAGGAGTAATAATATTCTGCCACCAGCTCATCTATGACAAATCTGTTGTTTGCTCTTAGCGATTCACACTGGTGCTCTTAAATAGTCTCCATACCTGTTCAATTTCACAGGTCAGCCTCACGATGCTGTAGTGGTCAGAGCACTAGGTAAGATGGCCAAAAGGTTAGAAGAAAAAATGCTGGTCCAAATCAGATGAGTTTAAAAATGGAATAATTTTAAAGCATCATAGTGTGGCTGAATAGGGAGGGAATAAAGTTGTCTTAATCTTTCTTTCTTTCTCTTTTGTTCATTCATTCTTTCTTGTTTTCTGTCTCTCAGTCTGTCTCTGTCTTTCTTTCATTTGCTGTTGTTAGTATTCATGGAATGGTTCTGAACAGGTGACAGTCCTGTCAATCCAAGTATCCCATGAGGGGAAACATGGGAGTCTTTCTGAGGAATTTCAGTTTATTTGGAAAATAGAAAAATATTAAATGCATGTGTTGTGCTGAGAAACAAGGATGTTTCTGCTTGTTTCTGAGTTTTGCCATTTTACACCAAAAATTCTGAGATGGTGTGAAAGAAACTCTTGCCTGCTTGTCTTCAGAGAAGTCGTTACTTCACTCCTCAGATAGAAAATGAAGAAATTATTGCAGAGAATCTGTCCAGATTATACTGAGATAATTTTACAGAGATTATATCTGAGAATATATGTTTGTTTCTGGCATTAATGAATTAATGTTTTTTTCTCATTTTACATATTCTGTAAGCTATGGAACTTGTCAGATCTGTTTCCATTTCTGAAACATAAATATCGTCACGGGCCAGGAGTAGCACACAGGAAGAAACAGAACTGGTGTTGTAGTTCATAGTTATATCCTATTGCCTCTTTGTCCTGTGAACTCCAAATTGAAAGACTTAAATTTTCTTATGAGTAGCAGAGCACTGTAGCCCAATATAATGCTATTTCAGGTATGGACTAAAATAATCTTTAAATATATCAATTGGAATATTAAACATGGAGAATTGTTACCTGCTGAAGATTGCTGTTGGGTTCAGTGTTGAATTTTTTTCATTTTTGTCAGAAAAAAAAGACTGCAAAGATGAAGACTGGAAAACATACAATGACTGAGTTTCTTTAGTCAATCAAGTGTCTTGTCAACGGGAAGGTTAAAAGGGTGGCTTGATCGTGGCTTGTAATTACATAGACAGGAAGAAGATAGCAGATATTTGGAGTTTCTTTTGTTTAGTGGACAAAGGAATTGCAAGATTCAGTGACTGAAAGCTGAATTCAGCAAAGTTGAAACTGGAAATAAAACGCAAAATGTTAATGGTGAGGCTAATTTAAACATTGCAGCTGCTTAGCAGTACAAATTCTTTACTTGGAATTTCCAGATTAGGATTGATACTTTTGCAAAAGAAACCGTAATTACTGGGTAATATTATATGTGGCCTGCCTCATGATGAAGATAGTTCTTAGATAATAATAATGTTCCTTTCTGATCCAGACCTGTAAGACTTTGCAGGAAGGTACTTTACCTGCTGAGTTATTTAAGAGGCTACTAGAGGCAAGGAGCTTTTCAGAAGGGGATTTTAATGAGGGATTTTGCTCTTTCTTGTTATTTGCTGTCACTCATATTTCTTGAGCTCGGTGTCTGGTTGCCCCTTTCTGAGGAAGTGTTTTTCCAAGGAGCTTTACTACTTGGTGGAGGTGTATCCTGAGCAGCTGTTGAGCAGTATTTCAGAGCACTGATAATTTTAATGTCTTCAATATATGCAGTTTGATGGATGTAGGATATTGCTACTCTTGCTTGCCCTTGAATATTACTGAAGAAGGTAAGTATTGCTTAGGACATAAGATTTATGTTTCAACTGTTAAAACTTCGGTTAAGTGTTTTGTGTTTTTTTACAGTTTTAGGGTTATAATTGCTTATGCATGTGTTTTAAGGAAAGGTTTTAGCCATGTCACTACTTTGGATAAAAAATGGTTTTAGTATCAGGTCTTCTATGACTAATAAAACTGGTGTCTGAGGGGAACTGGTTTTGGATATACCAAATCTGTAAACCTTATTTAGAAATTAGATCTTGGGTCTCTACAAGTGCCTGAAAACTAAAATATGTAGGGACATACCTCTAGCACAGCAATTACCATCACTGTGTGAGGCATTTCATGGTCTGGGTTGAGTGCATAAACTCTGACAGCAGACTCTTCTTGGCATTTCAGGAAACAATGAGCCTAATAATGTATGTGGCCAGTACTGATATCTGTAAATGGAACAAGGAGGAAGCTCTTCTTTCTGCAATCAATGTGGGTTTCATTTTTATCCCACTGTGTCAAAACTGCTGACAGTATCATGTCTTTTTCATATGACCTGTAAGTCTTTGTGTTAAGCACCTAAAATCCACACAGTCATAAACATAACTAAAAAATAGTACCATGAATTTTTATCTATGTGCACATAAAATTTCATATTGGGGAGCAGCTGAAAACCAGCATGAAAGGTTATTTCTTAAGGTTATAACAGACTGAAAGTAGAATGAATTATCAACCTGTTACACTTACACAGTGCTGCTATAATGCTCTGAAACAGGATGATGCAGTAAGTGGGATTTTTTTTTTTTTTAATAAAGCATTCAGTATAACTGATTGTTTTGGGGACCAAGCTCTAACTGTTATGTAGGTTTTCTTTACTCATTTATTATGAGTGGAATGAAAGGTGGAATGGGAGAAAGGCGACAGTATGGATTTTTTTGTGGGTTTCTTAGGTTTCTGGGGCTTGTTAACATAGTTTATAACATCTGAAGAAGCTATTTTAAGATCATAAATTACTTAGTTTGAATCTGCGAGATGTCCTTTTGTCATAAGTTATCTTTTTAAGGTAAGTAAAACCTGAAAGTTTGCAATTAGAGTTGAGGAGAGACTTGTGGAAAACTGTGCATCATAATATTTTGCTTTGTGAGGCTTTTTTACTAACTTGTAAACTATAATGCTAGTTGTGTGCCAGTAGAAACACATACATAGGGTTGCCTTGCCATTCTGCTTAAAGTCTTGCTAAACTAATGGTAAGATTTTGCAGTATTTGACAAGTCTCTTATGTTCCTTAGGAAATAAGGACATATAAGTGTGTCCTAATTCCTTCAAAAAAAACAGGTGGCCTAAAAATTGCATATTTTATTCTGTTTGATGAGTTACTGTTTTCTGGCGAGACTTCTTTTTTCCCAACTTTTTCTGCCCTTTGCCAGTGTTTGCATGACAGTTGCTGAGTTGCCACTTGTGCCAAAGGATTAAGTAGAAAGTTAGTGTAGTCTGTTTGCAAAGGAAGTCAGTGGTGATTGTAGCCTGTCCTGGAATATACAAGCAGTAATAAAAGTTATTTCACTGGTGGTACAGTGAATGAGACACCTGCCTGTGAAAACCTTGCTGTCTTGTGCGCTGCTGAAATTAGTTTACGCTACTCTGCTCAGGGTTCAAGCCAGGAGGCTGAAAGTGAAAGGCCCTGCAGCTCTTTCATACACTACTGAGGCAGCAGTTCAACAGCTAATAGCTGGACCTTGAAGAGTGGAGCTTGTGCTTCTGGAGAAATGAGCTTCCATAATTTTATTGGTAAGCTTCTAGCGACTTGCACAAGCATCAGGGTCTTCCTAAAATGGCAAAAGAAAAGTTTTGCATGCACTGCTTGGTTTTGAGCATTCAGCAGACTTATGGACAGCACCACCTGCATGGTGTCAATGCACAACAACCTGCACTGGTTTTTGCTTTCTTTGTTGTTGTTTTTTTTTTTTTTTTTTTTTTTTAAAGATGTGCTAGATGTATGTTTTAAACAAGGTAGCTTGAGTATCAATGACAGAATGACCTCTATCAGCACAGGTTTTATCACAGGCAGCAAAAAAAATGCAGAGCTTAGGGCTGACATTGGTCATGAAGCTCATTTTCTGTCCTGTTGAAGTTATAGTGTTGTCAGTTTTAAGACAGCTCAGTTGTGTCTCTGTAAACTGCAGTAGCTCCTTTGGATTGCAGTGCTGGTATATCCTGTATTCCTTCAATACTTCTTTACAAAAGGTCTTGTAAAGGCCCCCATTGGTAGGGCTTGAAACTACAACTTGTATATGTTCAGCATAGATCCATCATTGTTAAGTATAATGTTTAGATGGGAAGGCGAGAATTAGGAGATGATGAGGATGATAATTGTCAGAGTAGGTAGGGAGATAAAGCACGCTATTTTCTTGAATGGGTCTTGGTATTATAATAATTGAGAAGAACACACCACCAAGAGATTATTTATGTGGCAACAGTGAAGGAGAAAGGTTGGAATTCTTGCCTTTTTTTCCTGGCTCTGGGAACTAAATTAGAGCGGATAGTTATAAAGAGCACAGCCGACTCTAACAAAATCCCTATTTAGGTCATCTCTAAAGAGCAAACATGGGATGTCTGAATACAACATTGTGCTCTTAGGTCTTTTGGCAGTAGTAAACTTCATGGTTTAGATAATTTTTAATTTAAAAATTAATTAGAAATTAATTTAATTTCTAAATTTAGATAAACTAGCTTGTGCAGACACAGCTTTAAAAAAAATGTGTTTTTTTTTTTTGTTTGTTTGTTTGTTTGTTTTTTTGTTTTTTTTTTTTTTAACTGTGTAACTGTTTATACCAGGAAATGTTGTGGGAAATAAAGCCTGTAGCTGATAGAAATGTTCCAGCAAAAAAGTTTGCAATAGCTCTGACATAAGTGAGGAAAATCACAGCTGTTTACTCACTCTTTAAAATATTAATTCAAGAACCAGATCAAACCCCCCTAATCTGAAGTGTTCCTTCATAAGTACAACACTCACAAAAAGGGTATAATCAGAAATATGGATTCTCTTTGTTCATTTCAGAGTGATTTATTTATGTAGTAGCTGCTACTTAGCCAAAAGTGTAAAGCTTGCATTCAAGCTGCTATGTGCTATATAGCGTATTTAATATGGTATATGAGATGGCATATTTGGAGAACCTGGACTGAAGCTATTGGCTTTGAAATTTAAAGTACTACATTTACTTCAAGCAGGTAGATGTGACATGCAGTGACATTACGTCTCTTTTGTCCTCTTGTTTTCCTCACGTCACATAATGAGTGCTGGTTTTCATATGTTTCTGAGATTGCCAACATTTAGAGCTATAGTCACAAGCTAGCAACAGCGTACCTGTGCTGTTTGTTTGGTTACCCATAGAAATACTACAGCAAAATTGCAATTTTCATCTTAATGCTGAATAAATTACTACTTTACATATTCAGTAATGTATTCTCCTGTCACATAACTCTTGTTGTTGTTAATTGGAATTACTTATGCTCATTGAGGGAGGAATACTTTTCATCCTGTTTTGAATGGAAATCTGTAATCTTGAATTTGTTTCTAAACTTCAGTCATGAGGAGAGCAGTGCAGGAAATTGCTGCTGTTCCACCAAATTAGCTTCTCAGATATCCTTTTAATTGGAGACGATAACTCAGATTCTTAGTATTTTAGGAAGCTGAACAATACAAATTGAAATACAGATATTTCCAGTAAGGGCTCAGTTCAAAGAAGGCTTTTATACACAGATGAGTCTGCTAACAAATAGCATGTCATATGATAATGAGACCATGTTTTCTTCCACAGTTTCACATTTCCTAACTGCACTGCTGTGAAATAAGTGGAGTGTTTATCTATTATCTCTTAAACTGACATATCTCTGCTAGGGACGAGTGTGCCCACTACAGATAGAACATAGGTATACAAAAAAAAAAAGTCTAAACTCTCAGTCAAGACCTCACCACTTCCAAATGCAATATATTATACTTGTTCAGAACATTCATTTCTGCCAAAGTATTCTGTTTTTAATGTAAAGACTTCAATTTATGTTTAAGAACAAGCAAACTATAGTACTTTGACAGCCGTTCACACTTAATTTCTTTGCATTAAACCAACAGCATTCTTTTCCACCAACATCCATTGTTAGGACAATGCTCTCAGACGGAATTTATGAGAAATGGAATTATGTTACCAAGGAGATAGCATTTACTATAATGAAGAGTAGATCCTAGAAAATGGCCCCTTTTACAGCAGCTCAGAACAGAGCCACAAAAGCAATTGATTGGTCTTGGCATTTAGTCTTATATCAGCTGTGTCATCCATAGCTTCAGGAGTGAGAACACTAATCTGAAGTGACATTTCTGTTCTGGCGGGCTTTTCTGCCCTGATGAAAGCAATTACTTCATTCCTAAATGATAATTTGCAGGAGTTTCAACCACTTTAATTGATAATTTTTTGTTCTGAGAAGTTCAATTGTGAAGTGATTAGCTGATTTGGTAAATAGAAATTTAAGGTGTGAAATGTACAAGTTGCTCCAAGGTAAAGTGCTGGTTTTTTTGGGTGCTGCAAAATTACTTGATAAAACTGCTGTTTCTCTATTATCACGAGGCTAGCAATTGCTTAGTTCAACATAGGAAGAAAAAGAGATCAAACACTAGTGTTCTGTTTGTAGCGTTTGGGTTTGAACTTCTGTATCAGAGCTCACTTAATTGTTGCTAAATTGAAATGTACATTAGTTTTTAAAAGATTGTGTAGGATGGTGAGTTTGTAATCCTTAAAAACCTGCCAAGTTCCTATTATTATGTTTTAATAACTTACTTTGGAAGTAAATCCTGTTATTTGAATGTTGCAACAAAGGTGCTTATTGACAATAAAACATTCAATGTAATGATTAGTTTGAGCATACACAAACCATTTACGTAATGAAAATAAAAGAAACCTGTCAAACAACAACTAGAGAACAACCTCAAGTCTCACTGATATAATAAAAAGCTTGTGTTGATATAGGTATTTTTTCATAAGTTGCACATTATTTTTACAATAATTGTTAAAGCACATTTGAGAAAATGTATTTTTGCTATCTACATGGTAAAGAGGCTTTTTAATAGAACCAGTTCTGTGATATTTTCCTATATAGTGAAAAAATAATGGTCATTTCATGTGTTAAATGAGAAATATAAAGCAAAAATGAAGGTCAGACTGATTTAGCACATCAAACAGTCTTTGTCAGCCAAGCTTAATATATCCTGAGTTTGTGGAACAAATGAAATTTTGCTGCTATGTTACACTTTGCTTCCAAACAACCATTACAACTGGTTTTATATATTGTGTGAGCATCAGACCATCAAACAGTGCATCTTTACTGACGTGTTGCTGCAGTGATGATCTACAGCAGCAATCTGCCATTTATATAAGGGCAAAATGTGCATCTATATTTAGTTGTGAAATTGGCCTATTATACTCTTGATGTTTACAGAGGCTAACATAAATTAATGATGACAGCTATGAGCAGTGCATTAGTTAAGCAGCAGAGTTTTTACCTTGAACTTGAAGGTTCCAGCTTTAACTTCCAGCATATACTATAAAGCTTTCTTCACACATTAAAGAAATTCTTCCGAAAACATTACTTTTTCTTGGATAGCATTAAATGGCTTCATTTTGAGAACTCTCTTAGTGATGATAATGTTAGATAATGGTTTCATTTATACTTTTGGCAAACTTTGAACAGTGATATTTGTGGTGTGGCAAAAATGAATGCCCCTGAAAAGTGTTTGCTCATTGAAGGGGTCTGATTTGACAGTCTTTGAACTTAGATGTCAGATATGCCTGGTCTGATGAAAAGAACAGTTTGAGGAAGCAGTATGGCTCACTAGGTTATGTCCTGCACTTTAACCTGAAAGTCTCCTCATGCAGCTCATGTCAGAGCAAGTATAGATACTGTGGTAACTATAGATTCCAGTTAACTATGACTACAGATCTGACAAGTATGCAGGTGTTCAAAGGTTCACGGGTTAAAATGCTGAAGTCTTTGATGAATTTTTGATGGATGAATTTTTAATACAGGTCGACCTTTTTCCTTTGAGGCTGCATGCTAGATTAATTGATAAATAGTGAGACTGAGCAATGTTCGGATCTCCTAAGCAAACAAGTAGAATAAATCCATAAAAATCTGCCATCTCACTTCTCAGATGTACTTAAAAAAGAAAGAAGAAGGTAGATTTTATTGTGGCTTTTGATTCTCCTCCTTAACTCTTTTTTTGGAGGTTTTACCCTCACAAAACTACTCTTCTCTTTTAAACAGTATAACTAGTTATTATTAGTCTTGAAGTTCTTGTACTTTCAGTTCAGAAATAATCTCTGGGAAAAGGAAGTCTATGAATAGGACAGTAAAAATTAAAAAAGAAAAGCAAAAAAAGAGAGAAAACATCAAGTAAAAAAACTGTCTCAAAAGAAAAAAAATCCCCAAAGATAGCAAAATTAAAGGTATATATATTAACATATTTTCAGTGTCAGTTTTTCAGAAGTACTTGAGTTAGTCTTAGGAAGTTAGGATTTTTTCTTCTTTTGATTCACGTGTACAGGAATGTTAGCACTCTCTCTTCAGTCTTTTGTACTTACATCTACTGAAAAAATATCCTGTGTAATGCATATTTGTGAGTTCCCTAGCATAACATTTAGAAAAACAGAACAGTACCAAGAAGCCTTGACAATAGGAGGCTTTAGACCTCACCAATATCATCATCAGTGGTGATGCTTGACTTGCTAGGCTGGACTTTTTAACTGCAGTATGTGCAAGTATATAGTACAGGTTACTCTGCTTTACTTCCTCCATCTTTCCATCTTTTTCCCAACCTAAATCTTTTTTAGTGTGAAAATGTGCAATGCCATGCAGATGAATATCCACTCAAATTGAGAACTAGTCTTGAGATGTTGCTATTAACCAAAAAAATTAAAGCATGAGAAGAGTCACATAAAAGCAAAATAAGAAATATCCAAAATAATTGGGTCATTTCAATATTGATGGTATTCCATTCCTTGAACTTCTAATTAAGTATAATTTTCCAGTGAGATCAGTGAAATTAAAGTAGATTTTTAAAGCCCAGAACAAGGCCTATGGGTAGCCACCTATAGGTCTAGTTGGACATTACCTTAATGAATTGCCTAGGCATTGAGCAAGCTTTTCTATTTATCCATCTTTATAAATGAGTTTAGCTGCCTACGTTGTTTGCACTGGTCAGCTTGAAGCCCCCAGAAAAGATTTCCCTCAAGCATGTGTCTAAGTGAGGGAACAGGTAATAGATGATTCCTGTAATACATCAGAATGTATAAACATTCTTATTAAATTGTCATACTCATCCACTACATTGCATTGATAGAAGTAGAGAAATTATGTAAGTAGATTATTAAAAAAGGGGGAAGTGCTCTAAAGTTGATCTAAATATAAAAATACCCAAAGTATGACAATATCACCATGTCATGTCATTAACATAAGGTAAGAACAAGATACGAGGATTGTTCTAGTGTATCTCATAAAATTGCACAAATTCACACCTGTGGTCTCAGGAGCAGCATAAATTTATTTCCTTACATAATACTACAACTAAACTCAGTTGCAAGTAAGTATTCTTCTATTTATATTGGAAAAGAGTGTACACAGAAGGCCATAAGTAATCGAAAGTATCTTGCAGGGGATTGATGGGATTGGATCACTTAGCTCCAGTACATTTTTTTTGAAACATATTCATTGTGTGCTCTAACATTGCATATCTTTTCCATATATCTGATTTCTGTGAAATGGATATAACATCTGTGTCTATGGGCTTTGGAGAGTTAGATAATGTTTATAATAGTGGACCTTTTGATCCTTGAATTTAAAAGACCAGACTAATATAAAAATTACGCACACATGCATATTGTTTCATTCTCTGCAAAGCTTGTTATAAACATTATTAGATACTGTTGAGTGTTATTGTTGTACTGTATCTGGTTTTGCTGCTACTAATCCGTATTGTTGTTAGAGGCTTAAGAAATTTGCTAGTGGTTGATAACAGCTAAATTAACAAGTACAATGCTGTTTAGTATTACAAAAAAAAAAGTGCTTTGTTCTGGTATACTGTTGCACTTACCAAGTTTCTTCTGAAATCAGGGGTGATTTCAATAGAATTATCAAAAATACTGTGCATCCTGTGTGAGTTTGCCATACTCCTCTGCTTGTAGTTAACAAGAATGAGCAAAAGGTATGAAGGTACACTGCAGACAAGCTGTCCTTTGGCTGGTGCCATTATATCTGGAGCTCAGCAGCCTGTCTGTCCCTCAGA
This sequence comes from Psittacula echo, assembly GCF_963264785.1. Taxonomy (NCBI): domain Eukaryota; kingdom Metazoa; phylum Chordata; class Aves; order Psittaciformes; family Psittacidae; genus Psittacula; species Psittacula echo. Next base: position 49,444,298 of record NC_137739.1, read on the forward strand.
CCTTGTTTTATGGCCATTTCCCCCAATCCAATCTCTGTTTATAAAAAGTACAGTGAGGGTACTATGAAACGTCACTGGTTCTGGTCTGTGGGGCTGAGCAGGGGGAGACTGACAACTCTGAGAAGCCTGACCTGGGGGGTCTTGTCTGCATTAGGTTTAAGGGAACACTGTAGGTGAAATGAAATGTGAGCTGCCTTTCTAAAAGTGGGTAAGCCTGAAATATATCTGCTTCCAAGCTATATTTTTAAGTTGCAGACAGAAATTTGTAACCACAACTGTTCACCTGTCTTAATTCAAAATGCAAACTCTTAGAGTTAAATTATTTTACTGATTTTTACCACCCAAAATGAGACATGGAAGTGAGGTATGGATAATGCTAAAAAATCCTTGCTAATGTAAGTCAACACATCTGTTGATCTGCTGTAACATATTTGATTGCCATGGTATGCTGCAAAAATTAGGAACTGTGATTGTCCCATCTTTAAAGTGACAGATGATGACCTGTCAGACATGTGGAGGTTCTGGGTGTGCACACAGATATGGATGCATATATATGCTTGCAAATATAAAATATCTAAAATGTTGTGACATAAAATATGAAGCAGGTTAAGTTTGGAATGACCACAAGCACAATGAAATCACAAGTGAGTTATGAGTACCAATAAAACTTTTATGCAACACCATATTATCATGTCTTCTGCATCTGCTGTGTCTTCAATAGAAAATCTACTTCACAAATGTTGTGCACATCATTTTAAAATGGTAGTATTTATTGTACCCTTTTATCTGTAAAAGCCAGAACCCCTTTATATCAGTCCACCTGGAAAGGCCCTAAAAGGAAAAATAATACATAATTTACAAGCATACTATCTAAAAAAAGCATTAGTTTTCTAGCCATTAAATATCTGGTTTATATGGTTCTGCATCTCAGAATTATAAGAAGCTAGCAACTGGGAACCTCTTAGTTCTTAGTGAACTCTGTATATGGAAACTGTTTGAGAAATATGTTCTTAAGGGAACACGTGAAGTTTCACCATTGTATGTTGACATCATCCTTTGATATCATACTGTGATGTGAGCTGATCCAAATATCTGAGCTCCTCCACCGAAGGCAAAGACGGAGCCATATGCCTTTGGGTATATTTCCCACTGTTGCTTTCTTGTTGGTACAGTGGATAGCATATGTAGATTTGCTTGTCTGTTGGGGAACCTTCTCTATCATGTAAGAGCTCTTAAATGAGCAATGCTTGCTGTCATGGTGCTTTCTGAATGTTTTTGAAATTCATTTAATAAACATGGGTGTAGTTTCCCACACTTGTATTTTTCTCATTAGTAGGAGAGCTGCAGGCATGCCTAGGTTTTTGCAGCTTGATACTCTAGCAAATTTATTTGTGTGACCAAGAACCACCACTAATCCAAAAGTCATCTGAAAAGACCCAAGATGAGTTTTTCTCCTGTGTCTGTTGTGTTCTGTTGTTAGCTTCACACCCCTCTTTGCTAGCATCCTCTTGGGGTTATCAGTGCCAGCACTTAAGAGCATTTGATGATGAAGCTGATGTTGCTTATCAGAATCACAGGTGCCAGAGAGGATTAACAGTGATGTTTAGGTCATATCTAATGAATTCCTGCATCCTGCTGAGGAAATCACTGCTCCCAAATTAAGGATGCATTGTATCAGCATAACAGCAGTGTCCGACACTACAAGTGTATTTCCTTAGTGGAATTAATGTAGAATAGAAATTAGGACTTCTGTGCACATCTTGTCAGACACTGTTCCTAAATTTAGCTTAATGTACTGATGCCAAGAGAAGAGTGCTACAAGTTACAAAATTCTTGACTCGAGTCACACAGTGAAGCTCCCACAAATGACAATATACCAAATGGCTAGGAGGAAAAAACATGTTATTAATAATTCTGTTTCTCAGAGGTTTCTTTTTTATATCTGTTATGTCAGATCCCCAACCCTTGTAATTTGGGAATTTTTTATTTTTTAATATATATATTTGGCTTTCAAACAATTCTGTTTACTGACAGAGATAGACTCACTTTTCAGCTTAACTGATTTCCATTGCACACTTTTAGTGATCCATTAATGCATCATGTAAGTTTACATTGCAGTATATTACACAGTTTCGGCAATCTCCTGAACCCTGTACAGGACTTTGTAAAACGCTGATTCAGTCTTTTGTGTTGCTAAGGAATAATCTTACTTTTTTTTTTTTTTTTCTTGCATAGGGGTACAGTTAAGTGCATTGGAAAGAAGGTGCAAACCTCTTGGTGCAGACTTTCAGATTAGATCTAGAATCTCAGCTCTTATGAATTCCTGAAACTTGATTTGGGGACATGAGGTCCTCAGGCTTGGCTTCTGGAGAAAAAAGTGTGGTTACAAGTAGTAAATGCCATTCCCTATGCCATAAAAATGAGCTTTCACTTCGAGCAATTGGGCAGAGACACTTGCCTGTCTTTCCCTTATGTTACTGTTGTGGGTGTTTAAATTATATAGGGTATCTTACTGCACTGAAATTAATTTGACAGTTCACATCTCACAGAAGTGTAGCTTTCAGGTGTCTGTATGTACATAAAATACTTCTATTAGCTAATGGACCTTTTGAGGGATTTTACACATTTATGATGGTAGATATTTTAAATTTGAAATTGGACAGAGGTGCATCTGCAACAAGCATTGTGGAATCTTATTTTCCAGGTACTTTTCTCCTAAAATATAACTTACAAATCTAGCTGCTAGTGGTCTATATTGCTTTTTTAAATATAATTTCTATTATTGTGGAATTATGTAGGGAATATAATTTGTTAAGCATTCTCAGGGAAGTGTGATGGAGGCATTTCATTTGCGTTTTAAGAGCCCAACTGATACACTCTTGTCAAGTCTGAGGTGGCAGAGACAGCCATGAAAATGCAGGCAGTTGAGAATACTAAAATAAGGAAACCTTTATATTATTTCCAAATTAGGAAGATACGTAAATAGGGGTCTCGAAATCATGGTACTATATTTGTGTGCCTAAATGCTACTGATCTACCTCATATGCCAGAGAGCTTTTGTAGATCTGGCCATTATGATTATTTTGCTGATACAATCCAGGGTTTCAGGAAGAGCTGTAGAAGCTTGAGAGAAGTATTTGCTGTTTCATTATACACTGTTTGAATTCTAGCTCTTTTGTAAGCCAATTAGTAGTTAATGGAATTGTGGTTGTAGATTCAGTAAATAAATAAACAAAGAAAAGGAAAGATAAGAGTCATTGTGAGGGATGAGAACAGTTTCTACTCACCTTACACAGTGGTTGGCAGACAGCAACCTCAGCATCATCACCAACCTCTATGCACCAAGGCAGAGATATGGGCAACCTTATCATATCCTGAGGTGAACACTCTGCTCTGACTTGATCAAAAAAACCCCACATAATTTTAAAAAAGTGTTTAAACCTCTCATTGAAACAAGGAGGCAATATCTGTTCTTGGTATTATCTATACATCAACTCCTAATCTTTTTTCTGCCCAAAACCATGCAAAAAAAGTTAATATCTTTTCCCTTGCAAAGCTGTATTATTATATATTGAAACCAACTGAAACTTGAGTTTCCTTTGAATTTTAGAGGAAGACCAAGAGAAGACCCCAATGGCATTCAGCAGTTTTACACCAAGTGAACAAGTAGCACAGGAGTGAAATCAGAGTTACTTTTAGGTGTTGCTTATGGGTTGCAGCAAGTGATATAGTGATACAACAGGACTAAATGAGCGTCTTTGCTTTTCCACCTGCTCAGTATAAAGCAGAAGGTCCTTTCTGACCCAAAAGTTCGCAGTCTGACATTAATCTATTAGTGAGTTACAGTCAGAAATATGAAGCACATAATAGTATTAACTGCTTGCTCACCCCTCTGACAAAGGTTGCTGTTCCCACAGCAAGGGCAGCTGAACAACTCATGAAGACCAGCTTCATGAAACCCAGGAAGTTATTATGCCAGATTTAAACTTTTGTGGCTCAGACCTGTTTGGTCAGCTTGGCTGCACTGCAACCTGTGTCGGAGGTGGCACAAAAGATCTGCTTCTAACTTCCTTTTCCTAAGAGTCATAATTTGGCACAAATTCAGACAAAAGTGGGTTAGCAGAAGTGATGGCGTTTATGCAGAAAACCCCACATGTACACAGCGTTCTTGGGAATCTTTTCTTTCAACTTGCAGCAGAAGAAGGAAGGGCAGGCTAAGCAGAAGGTGACTGAAATGAGTTAGGAGTAGTTACTTAATATGTTGGCTACCACTGAAGCTCAAATATTATCATCAGTTTTAATCATTCAAAGACTGGAGTACCATTAAATAGATCCTGAAGCCTGCACATCCATACACAAAATCATTTTGAAAGTGTGCTAATTTGCATAGAAGACCATCAGTAAAAAAGCAAATAGGTTAAATGTAACAGAATGCTAATATTGATGAATGTCCTGCTGTGTTTATTTTCTTTCAGTTTGCAAGCTCTGAGGAAGGAAAAGTCCAGAGATGCTGCTCGCTCTCGCCGGGGAAAAGAGAATTTTGAATTCTATGAGTTGGCAAAGTTATTGCCATTGCCTGCAGCCATTACCAGCCAGCTTGACAAGGCATCCATTATCCGACTTACAATTAGCTATCTGAAGATGCGGGACTTTGCTAATCAAGGTGATCCTCCATGGAACTTGAGAATGGAAGGACCTCCACCTAATACATCAGTGAAAGGTACGGAGTGAATATGTTGTATAGTATTGAATATGGCAGCCTTTAGTAACCTCTAAATTGAAATTTTTACCATCATCCTTTCTTCTTTCCCTGCATATCAAATCCTTTAAAGGGATACAAATGTGGAAATCAGAGGTCTGCATGAGAAAGACACCATGTGAAGGTGAAATAAACCTCTTATTTATTTTTTTTATTTAGCAAAAAACCAATTGCTGTAACTATTACAGCTGTAAGCTGGGTGACAGTAAATTGTTTAAAGCTACTTAGCAATTATTGTATTGCATTGTTTAGGATCTTATATAAGGATGTGCTTGAGAGGAGCATGGCATTATTCCTTATTAATAAGGACGCAGTCTCTTCATTCTTTGGCTAAACCTTAAAGGTAGAATCATGTATTTCTGAAGTTGGAGAGTAGCACATCCAAATATTTAATCTTCAGGTTAGAGAGTAGAATTTCATTTATCCTTTTGCAACACGTATAGAAATTTTTTGACTTCTGAGCCAGTAGGTGTCTATCAACATTTCAGCCTAAATAGACTGTTTTCAATATTAAACACTCTTTTCTTGCTCAAACAAGCAGTTGGGCAGCAAAATCAATGTTTGAGACATGAGTTGCCACAAAAGTCAAGTAATAGAGGAATCAGTTATTTTAGAGGCTAAATAATCCTAAGATAATGGTCTTAAGTAGTGTTTTCAAAGACTTGTCTAAACTGGATATTTTTTCGTAATTTTTTGCTTGTTCTACTTATACAGATGAGTGTGATCCTGCTGTCTGATAAGTATTTTAAATTAGGGAGTAAGTTCATTAACGCAACTCAAAGCTACCAAAACCTGAGAATTGTGGTCGTCCTTGCTTCGCCAGCACTGAAAACCTACCCTGTCGTATTTTAGCTACTGATCTGATCTCATAGTTTAGAGAAAACATTCTGGGAAGAGGCATATGAGAATTTAGCTCTTCTTTTTTTTTTTTTTTTTTTCCACATGTTATGAATCTTAAGCTCTTAACCTACACTAAACTAAGTAGATTGAATATAGCATGAGGCAAAAGAAAAAGCCACCTTTAAGGGTGGAGGGAGGAGGGGGGGGTAATAGAATCTTATTTATCAGCCCACAACTGCCAATGAATTGTTACTGGTATTGATGTTGCAAAGGGCTTCTACTTGCTCTTCCATATAAGGAAACGATATTAGTTAAGGAAAGTTATAATTTTCAGTGGATGGAGATAGACATGGAAGATAAAAACCAAGGAACTTTTGGGCTGATGATTTAGTAGCTGGATATATTTGAGTCATTTCATATATTTCATTTATATTATCTGCCACATCATATATAATTTTCATGGAGAGAAAAAAAAAAAAGGTAATAATTACATCATCCAGAGGATGGGTATAGCGTGGTTTATCATGCTTCTGATATAATATGCAAATGTTTCCCATTTTTTTCAGGATAAGAGTTTATTCTCAGACAATTAACCAGTTTTTCAAGGTGGATGTAAAGTGGACTCTGCTGTGCGATCTATGATCTGTCTGTTAAAATAAATAATTTTTTCCCCAATTCCTGTAGCTAACAGACATACCGTACTTCTACAAGCTGTCCTGTATTTCAGAAAGTCTGATCTCTGGAAATCTCTCTGTATGGTTTCGGAGTATCTGGGATCTGTTTTTCATTACCCTCTTGTGGAATATATATCTCAATACTGAAGCTTCCTTTTTCTGTAAAGATTCTAATGAAGAAAGGAGTTTTAAGGGAGAACAAAGCTGTATTCTTAGACAACATAAATAGTCTTGCCTGGATTAACATGCTTCTTCCTATGAAAAAGATAGATAAACATTTAATGTCTTTTCACCCTAATTGATGTCTTATTCCTGCTCCTCCGCCCATCTGGTGATATAGCTCCTACTCCTACAGGCATAAGCAGCGTGGAGGAGCTGGGGAAGGATTTTTGCTTTTTCTTTTTTCCTTTCTCTTTTTTTTTTTCTCCCCTGTTTGAGTACTTAGCTTTATACTAAGTGGGATTGTATTATTTATGTGTCAGTATATCAAAATAATGCTTGATGAAACATTGTTTCATTGTATAAGAATTCCCCATAAGCAGGTTTAACTGAATAGTACAAGTATATTTTATTACTTCACTAGATCTCCTTACATAGAAACTTGTTAACACATTCTGATCAAACATTCATGAAATTACTTCAAAAGAAATTCCTTTTCATTTATTAAAGTTGCTTTTTGCTGCCCTTGAAGAAGTTCTTACGGATAAACAAGCTCACATAAATAGCTTGCAGCTTCACGTGAAGTATGGTTTATAATCCTACAATAAAACACTAGACATTATATTTGTATGTGCCCAAGCAATCTGCTGAATAGACTTAAAGGTATTTTGAAAATTATGTGATAGGTACTTTGGTTGTGTAGGCAACTACTTTTTTTTTTTTTTCCTCTCTCTTTCCCCAAATGTGCTGGTCTGCTTGTGCAATAATTAAATTTCAAAGCTTGGTTTTAAATCTCTCCCCCAATATTGTACAACATTTTAATAATTTTAAATGGAAGGTCCTTTACTCTGCCCTGTATTTGTTACAGCTTTTCTTTAAAGCCTGTAAAGGCTGATGAGTTTATTTTCTTATGCGTATTATGTAATGATCACTACAAGTTGTTCTTGCAAATGCACACTCAGGTAATTCTATATAATATTTTCAAAGTCAGTTACTTAATGGAAATATCTTGAGCAATTGTAAAGTAACAGCTTTCTCCTTTATTTTAGAAATATCTGTATTGTTATAATGCAGATCAAATCTACAATGAACAGTATGCATTATTCAAGAAATGACCAGGCATTCTCAGCAGTGTTTCAGTTATATAACTGATGATGGTAACCTTTAAAGAAATCTTATTGTAGTGACTATTGGTAAATCATTTCTCCATTCATAGTAATCTTTATTTAGAGGGTATCTAGAAGCCATTATATCTTTTATTAATCTTTAAAGCAATAGCCAATGATTTGACATTTGCTAAAAAATGGATAAATTTTCCATTTCTAATACAGCAGATGTCATTCAATTTTTTTGGTATATTGTCTAAGGCTTTCTGTACACAGGAAGCATTAGTCCTTGTAAACCAATATACCCACAACTTATAGCAGATGAGTTTTAAGATTACAGTTCTTAAAGACCAGGACATGATTTTCATGTGGCAGAAAATAGTCAAAAAGTCATTTATACTCAGTAGGAATAAAATTACCATTCTTCACATGCTACATAACAATTTGTCATGAATAACAGTACTATTATCTGCTGTTTCCATTCCTCCAAAAGTCTTTGACTCACAGTATTTAAGGCGTGTGTTTGCAGGAGAGCAGTAAATGAGCTGCTGATCAATTTTTTTGCACTCAAAAGTGAGTTTTCTGAAAGTTCTGATCTGGGAATGGTAGTATTTTTATAGTATATACTATGTGTTCAGGTCACATAGCAAGGTACTTGAGTCCTGTGCATTCTGATTGCCTGATCCATGCCAGGCCCTCTAGTCCTTTTCCAACATCAAAGTCTTATAAGAACCTTCATATTTTGGAGTATTGTCTTCAAATGACTGACTCCAAATTTCTTTATGTTCTTTAGCACAAGCTGTTGCTGAAAGGGTTCAGTGATCTCTTTATGTTCTTTTCCCACTCCATCATCGATGTTTTTACCAAGCCATGTTTTCTTCCTTTTTTTCAAGTGAAGAGAGGAAGGGAAAGAAGTGTGAGGCACCATGATGGTCTTTGGTGTGTTCAATGTGTTTGGCTTATGTGAAGTCACACCATGTATTTCCTTTTTAGGCAGTCTTTGCTGAATGGCATGACATATATGGAAACTAGAGTACATAAAGCAACTTTGGGCGTGATTTTTCTTTGAATGAAAAAAAGTAATTGTAGGATTATCCACAATCTCGAGTTATAAATAAATTTATCATGAGCTTTTTTCCTTTTTTCTTTTTTTTTTTAAAGGCAAATTGTTACATTTCACATTACATAAGTAAAATAATCTTACTTCTGCTGTAAGAGAAGAAGTGAATGAGAGATTCTAGCTGAGGAGTGAAAAGGACTTCAATAAATAGCACTGACTGATGTGTAGGTTGTGTGAAGAATGTCACTTTAGCCATCTCTGCTTTTAGCGTTGCTTGTTCTGCAGTTAGGTAGTTTTGCAAATCTGTATTCTGGAGTTAATATGTATCCGTATGAAAAAAATCAGATGCTGTCAGAAGTGTTTGAGGTGAACTGAAATATTTCTTGTCCAAATTGTTCAAATTGTTTAGTCATATTCAACTAAATATGACTGCTGTGTTGCTTGTAATTAAGCATTCAATGTTACTTCAATTCTGCCTTGGTAATGAAATAAAAAAATAAATTTTAAAAAAAAGTTTTGATAATCACAAGAAGAAAAATACACATTAAAACATAATTATACCTGTTTCCTTAAAGCTGGCATGTTTTTCAAAGGATCCATTCTTAACATAAATAAAGTATGTAAGTATAGGTTGAAAACAGACTTACTTAATGTCTTATCATACTATGGAACTTGAGGTTTGTAAAAGAGGTCCAGCGCTTTGAATTCTCTGGAAAGGAAAATGAGCAATAATGATAATTGGAAAGCATGGTAATTGTTATACAAAATGTCAAGTGGAATTACTTTCATTATTTTAAATACCTTTTTCTTATAATTTTTATGCTGGATATGTATGCATTTTTAAGAGATAAATAAATTATTCTTTTCTAAATTATCTCATTGTGGAAACCCTTTACATAACATTACCTGTTGTTAGCCTTTTATATTCTAAACTGAGTGTTGTCTTCTGAGCAAGAGATGCAAGATAGTACAAGCCTTTCCCAACAAAATCACTCAAGCCTTCTACCAAGACCCACCTTCTCTAGCGAACCACCACACAATTCTGTCTTGGGGAAAAAATCTACAGGGGCAAAGAAATGCGACTTATTTTCTTCCTCAGTGTTTGTGGCCTAAGACGTTTTTCACTGTCAGACATGAAAAGGTCAATCAGAAGAAAGCAGTGTAATGCAGCTCAGTTGGCAGTATTTCTTGCTATGGAAAGGGTCTCTGAATCTCACCATCTCACTTGGTGTGGTGCTCTTGAGAATTCTGTAATTTATTTCTCCCTATCTTGCAGGCATTTTTCGTAGGAGAATCTGATTCCTGTTTATGTGTAGGCCACTATAAAGTGCTCTGACTGTGTACCAGTATCAAACACTGATTGCAAACATAATGTCTATCCATTATAAACCTGTTTATGTGGCTATAGGGGCAGTGCACCGTAGGAGTAGGCAACTTACTCATCAAGCTATCACATAGGTTAGAGAAAAAGATGATTAGGTGTTATTTGAATGTAGGAAATGAGAATGGAAATTTCAGACAGTCAGTGGTAAAACGTTAATGTTCTCTGTGAGAATTATTGATGGTTTTCTAGTATGAAAGATATGGAACCCAAAATGAGGTAGCTCTGTTTGAATCTCATTGTGATAGATAAGATGAATTGAATACTGGACTTGGAGTTGGTGGTTGCCTAGTGACAAGTGATCATGACCTGATTGCTTTCAATCTCTAAATGGAGGAGGGTGCCTACCAATACACTCAGTGCTTTTGAGGGACTAATTGCCTAATGGTGAATCTTATATCTGAAATTGATTGTGAGGAAATATTTTGATGGAAAAATTAGAATAAAAGTTGACTAGAGTGCTTAAAAAAAATCATGAAATGCTGATTTCCAATGCACCTGAAAATTGTAAAACTTCATTCTTTTCCAGAATGAAAGCAAAATCCATAATTTTTAAAAAATATGTATTTATGTAAAACTTTGGGAATAAAAGGGAAATATATAGCAGTTCAGAAAAACTGGAATTTCTGAGGTGCAGAAGGTGAAGAGGCAAGGAGAGCCATTAAAGAAAAATCTAGCAGGATTAGGACAACTAAAGAAAGAATAGGTTTACGTATATAAGAAATGGGAAGGATTCTGCAATGGTATAGGCTCATTAACAGTAATGTATACTAAAACCTCTACTCATGCAGCAAAGGCAGGAGAGCCTGATAGAGATTTCTTAATTGCTTTCCTGATAAGAATGCATTCTAAGGGTCTTTATAGTTCAACGGCAGTGTTCTGGGAGCATATGTATTCACAGTCATCCACAGTACAAACACTTGGGGAGAATTTGACTGTTGGGAGTTCATAGTTTGTTGGACTTGGCAGTGTTAGGTTTAAGTTTACAGCTGGGACTCGATCTTAAAGGTCTTTTCCAACATAAATGATTGTATGATTGTATGATTCTGTATCATACCTTCTTATCTAAATGGATTTATTTTACCTTCTTGTGGGTTTTGTCATCTTATTTGTTCCTCCTTCATTCTCCTTTAAGCTCCTCCTGCAAAAGCATTCTGCTGCTGGAATCCAAATGCCTGAGTCCCAAGTGTGAAGCTTCAAGAACTGGCTTCTCTGTGTTTGAGTCATAGCCATACATGATGAATGCTATCTCTGTCTCGTTGGGGAAATGAGAAATCCTTTTTTAGTATCTGAAACAAACTTTAAAAGTACTTGAAAATCAAAAGTGTATAATTCTTAGATGTGCTGAAAAAAGCAGATCTTCCCAACAGAGCAGGGAAACCCCTGACATCTTAGTAATGTCCACTGGCATTGCCCTGCTGTGGTTGCCACAGTTCTGTATTGCTTTGATGACTTACCCGCCATAGTACAAGCAAGAGACTCTGAAACTCCTGGGCATCATAATTCTGAATCTCACCTTGCAGTGTTTCTCAGATATTCCAGAACTTTTGAATAAATCGTCTATCTTCAAACAAGGATCAGGATACCTCTGATATTAGGCTGATACAAATTTTAGCATCATCTACTCTTTGCAGTTGCAAAGTTTACAGTATTGACCTGTCTTAGCCTCAAAGCAGTTGTAGGCAAAATACTAGAAGAATGCCTCCACTAAAGGGATAAAAGTAAGGAGATATATTTTTTCAACAAACGTGGATAAATGGAAAGTAATTCTTATAAACCAAACCTTGCTTAATTCTCTGACATTGCAAGTCCAGTTGACTAGGATATGCATTGTATACCAAAGTATTTGTGAGTCATTTGACTTTCTAGTGTGTAAAAATTATGGTTCTAAAATACTGGGAGAACTTTATATTGTCAGAACCAAGCTAAACACATTAACTGTATAACTGATTGATCTTGGAAAGCAGATCAAAATGAAAGTGACTATCAAGAAATGAGTTTACCTGTTGTTTTTGCAGAAGCCAGTCTGGGCATGACCGTCAGTGAACTGGGACTAAACATGGCAAAGTGCAAATTTAAAACTTGCAATTCTAATCTGTGCCTTTTAGTAAATCAAACCTCCTAAAATTCATTTAAATATAATTAAAATGAAATTATTAATATTATTACTAATATTATTATCATTATCTTTGCTGTCCTCAGCCCCAGGCTACTGGTTGTTGCTTTGTAGTTAATGTTGTTAAAAAGCTTTGAAAGTTTTTGTTTTGTTTTCCTTGTGGTGAAGAACAGGAATGATGGAAAAAGCATTTCAAGTTCAGCTCTCTGTCTTTGCATGAACAAAGGCATAAAAAGAACTTACCTGATCCTTGCAGTTTTGCTAGTGGAAATGGATAGAATTATTTAGTTTCTTATGTGCTTTATTTGTATCGTAAAAAGTTCTATCCATCACTTTTGTGGAGACACAAAACATTTACTGCTGGTAACAAATTAATACTCTTTCTAAAATGTTGTCAATCAGATGTCGGTCCCTGGAAGAGTTGTTTATTGCTAGAACTCCAACTTACTACTTAACAATTAAATAGGAAAACAACCAAGCTAAGTGTCTTTAAGAGCAAGAAAATAGAACTGATGACTTCAATGTCTTTTCTCTCACTCCCAGCCGTATTGCATTCCCGTTCTATTACACTGCTATTCATCTTCCTTTTTTCTCTTATTGTGCTGTTGCACTGACTTGGTCCTTTATGCATTTTCATTATGTCCTTTTAATACAATTTATTTTTCTTATCCATTTTTTATTTTTTCTTTGAGTCCTTAGCTCAAGCACAGAATATGGATAATGTCTTCCTCTTGTAGTCAGCTTCCAGCACTGACTCTCCTTTTTGTAGTTCTGTATTTTTCTGTACGTGTTCACATTCTGAATGCAGTCTTGTAATGAAAACAACCTGGTGTAGAATATTAATATTTAAAAGAAACCCCCCAAAACTTTTAAACTTTCCACTTAATTCTTCCTCCTTTCAGTGTGCATGTCTTTTTGTGCACAGTAAGCCTCATTGTGTCATTTAAAATTCACTCTTGAGTTGAGAACATACCTTCCTTATTCTGTCTAAAAGATGGTGGTTGATGTCATTATAATTCATGGTTGGAAACATTGGCTGAGTATTGGCTGAGTGGCTTTTGGTAAAAGTATTGGCTTTAGACTTGCAGAAGTAAATATGTCAGGAGGAGAACAGTATCCACAGTTTCACTGACTCCAGCCTTGGCAGTGGTGGTAAAATAAGTTAGGAAAAACTTCCAATTAAACCCAAGTATATTTCTCATCATAATATAGTGGCACGGATTTTCATCCAGTAGAAATATCTATCTAAAATTCAGTTCCACAACAGTCCACTTTTCCAAAGATCTTAATAAAATGTTTCCATATGATTTTTACATTCATGTTTTATGTTGCGTGGGTTAGCCCCAGGTGGTCTTTTTTAGAAGCATGAATATGTTAAGTTATATGTGCAGTCTACATAACTTTTTCAAACAACGCACATGATGGGGTTAGCCAATTACAGATGTGCAATAAACCCGGTATGCCAAAACTGCTTGTTCTGCTTTTTGCTTTTAGTAATCAGAAACAGACAAAAAGTAATCACTGCTGTAGTTTTTGAGATGTAAAAGGAGAAAAGGCTGTTGCTGTCTGTAGATTGCAATATCTGATAGAACTTTTGTTTGTCTTTTTATTTGTCCTTTTCTGAACAGAAGAAAAGTGTCTTTGTTACGAAGAGTGTTTTGAACAGAGCTCAGTAAAGCAAATGACAGCAATGGAACTGGATCTTGTGGTTGAATTTAACAGCTTCAGTGTATCTGTCATACCTTAGTCTCCTCAGCTGAGCAGAAAATGTGAACATACTCAAAGTGCTACTAATTTTGTAGAGTTTAACCTTTGTTTCTTCTGTTAATGCAGTTCAGTGGATTTCTGGGTCATCTGAACTACCCTGTATCTTCAGCTGCTTCTTTTAGACCTTGTTGAATCTGTTGTGAATATCTTAAATACATCTGTATGAAGAGCTGAAGAGAGAGATTAACCAACTGATAATGAATGTAACCGAGACCTTAGAAAGCTAACCAAACAAAAAAACTCAGACAGGGAGCTATGTCCTTATTAGTATGTAGACCTGAGGGGAAAAAAGCAGGGTAAATGAATGGACTTTTATAATATTTGTTTCACCAACAGTTGCATCACTCTATATTACAAGTAAAAAATTATGAGAAAATATTTTGTCTGAAGTGAATGAAAACACACAAACAAGCTTCTTTTTTTTTTTTTTTTTTTTTTAATGGAAAAAGTGAATCAATATTTCCCATCTCATATATTTGTAGTTATATTTTTCTTAGTATTATCCAAAGTGACTATCTCAATATTTGGAGTAAATAATAGTCATGTGTCCGGAAGTGAAGTTTGAAGTATATGGATTTAATAATAATTCTTATTTTCATGTAATATTAGTATTAGATACCTGTGGTCAACAAAGCAAGATTTAGATACTGAAGGTAGACCCAGCAATTTTAAAAACCAAAGTGCATTGATTTTATATCTTATAATATGCAAGTATAACCACAGTCTGACCAAAGTTTGACCACAATATCAACGCAGCTTAATTTCTGCAACTGTTCTCTTTGAAGCCAGAGGAAGGAAATTGAGTTTCCCCCAAATCCCTATGCTCTTGTGGTCTCCCATTTCAATCAGGGATATAAAGTAGAATACAATGAATCCATAGTAAAGACTTTCCCAGGACATTAGTGAGATCAGTAAAAACTGTTTTCATTAGCTGTCTGTAATTAAAGAACACCCTTCGTAGAGAGCTTACAATTTAGAGAACATGTAAGCCTCTGTATCTGTCTGAGATTGTGAGGCAAAAAGAATCTCTACCCAGTTGGGGACTTAGGTGTTGTAAAATATTGAGCTCCCTTAAGAAACATCTTTTCTGTTTATTTACTAGCTTTTAAGCCAAGGAGAATATTTTTATTTTTACTTTCAAAGGTTTTAGTCATACTGTGATTTCTGTTCCTAAGGAAGGAAAGGCAGGCAAATCCCTAATAAACTACTTAACTCCAGTTGTTCCACAGTCTTCCTCATAAATGGAGCTGTTATTGAATGCTTACCTTAATTTCAGTGCTTGAACACGTCAGTCGCTATAATTCTTACAAAGTTAGCTGAGTGCATCTGCACAAGCGTTTGTGTGTCATCACTTTGTGTTCTACTTGTATCATATAAAAATTGTTTTTGCTTTGCTTTGCATGGGGTGGTACCACATGCAAGTACAAAACACCATGTCTCATTTCATCATCTGGAAAGTCATTAAGTGCATATTCGTAATCATAAAAAGAAGGGGGAGAAATATTTTTTGTTGGATTTTTCCCAAACACTACCTATAGCAACGAGAATAATATTGTCAGCATTACCTCACTTCAGATTTTATAGAAAACCACAGTTCTCTAAAGGTTTAGGAAAAATCAGGAGTTGTTTTTCTGTTTGCTTTTTTAAGTACATAGACATTTCTACAACTGTCAGAACAACTCTACATTTATATATCCCCTTTCAAATTTGAACTGCTGTGTATGCTAGCTGTTTCTCATCCTCTTGATGAAGCAATAACAGTGCTGATAATTCTAATAGAGAAATTGAGGCATATACAGATTTAGGGCTAGCTTTTCAAAAGAACACAGCACTCCAACTGGGGCCAGATTTCAAAGGATCTCTGATCCTATTCAGCAACAAAATAAATAGCCAGATTTACAAAAGATTTCATCACTTTGGTAATCTGATCATAAGAAGCAGCTGCTGAGCACATTTGCAAAGCCAGCTGAGTGACTTGTTAACTATCACATGGGAAGTGTGTGGCAGAGCAGGGAATAGAGCCCTTTTCCTGTGGCCAGGAGGCCACTGAGTCCAGTTCTTAAGCAATAATGCTATATTCATGTCCTGTGCAAGAATACTGTATTTAATGAGCTTTTCATTAGGAAATTTAACTGATGTCTGTGAGGAGATAATTTTCAAAATAACATTAAGATTTATACTCAGGGTGGATAATGCAGCAGTCAGGTAGGAGGAATATTACTAGTTCATTTTATATTAAATCTCTGTGTTATAGAATAATATACTATATATAATATAATTATAATATGTAAGAATTATTATATTATTATAATTATTATATATAATATATATGGTCTTAATTAGGTAGATCTTATAAAAAGTCCCTTCAGTATTTTTAAAAGATTTCATAGTCCATTGCCAGTATTTTAAGTATGTGTCACTAGAAAAAACAGAGTAACTAGGTGTTCTGAAATAACCTACAGAAGCCTGTAGCAAGTGTATTGTTTGGCAAGTCCAGGTGTGATTTCTGTGAACTTCCATCCTTGTACCACATTCTGAAGGAATAGTATTTATTTTTGTTTACATTTTTGATGTTTCTTCTGTCCTTTCCTAGAGATGAAGAAATGTGGTGTCTAATTTTCTTCTGAAGATAAATATTTTTGTTGTTTATTTAATGCTTTAAAACACTGTTTTCTCTTTACCCTTATATGTCAGGCTGTTTCTCCTTATTTTGTGCATAAATGCCGATACTGTTCTTGTCCTGCTCTGTGTAGTTTCTGTCTCTGTGCTCTTTTTTATTTGGTTATTCTTTTGCCCCAGCATCCTATCCTGAAGACTTAAAGGGCAAGTTTTCTCTCACAAGTGTTGCTAAGGAACTAAGAGAAAAATTAAAGTCTCACCTAACCTCATCATACATTTCACTTTTGTTGATTTCAACAGCTTCATGGATGCTGTTGATTCTCCATCAATCTCATTAAATATGGAATCATAGAATCATAGAATAGTTAGGGTTAGAAAGGACCTTAAGATCATCTAGTTCCAACCCCCCTGCTATGGGCAGGGAGCATTCACAGCTTCCCTGGGCAACCCATTCCAGTGCCTCATCACCCTAACAGTAAAGAATTTCTTCCTTATATCCAATCTAAACTTCCCCTGTTTAAGTTTGAACCCGTTACCCCTTGTCCTGTCACTACAGTCCTTAATGAATCAAGGGAAGCAACATTTCTTCAAGGTCACCCAAGAAACCTAATACATAGGACAAAAACCAGACTCCTGCAGATAATATGTAACTACTATTTCTGACATAAAGGAACTATGTTCTCCATACAGACAGCTATGTTGAGAGGCCATTTGGCGGCCTTTAGACTGAAAGCTCCAACATTTTACAAGGTCTACATGTTGACTCACCCATCATTACGTTGGAGTCAGCCCAACAGATTCCTTGAAAGAAGTTCAACAGTTCCTTGAAAGAAGCATCAGGCAATGCAAGTGCACAAACAGCTTACCAGTGCGTGCTTACTGGCATTTTGATGTAATTTGGTCTCCAGCAGTGATGACGCCAGACAGTGAATATGGCATGGGATGATCTTTGAAGATGCCCGTATATGTCCTGAAAGGGTTCTCATTTTGCCTGCCAAACAGGAAGATGAATTTTGGCGATAGACTCTGTTCAGTTGGAACTGAACTGCACACAAAGGATCGATACAATGGTCATGAGATGGTTGGTCCTTAAAGCACAGAGCACTTGCAAAACTGTTTTGTTGAGGTACTGTGTTGAGCAGCTGTGATAAGCATCCAGTCTGACTTCTTGCAGACCCCAGACAGAGAGCCTTATCGAGTATTTTCTGCATCTGTTTTGAGATACAGGTTTATCTCTTTGGAAAGTATCTAATGTTGATGTAAAGTATTTAAATGATAAAGAATCAACTATGTCCCTGGGCAGATTGTTCCAATGGTTAATTACTGTCACTGTGGAAAAAGGGTGCGTCATTTGTAGTCTTATTTTCAGCTTCAGCTTCCAAACACTGGATCTTGTTATGCCTTTTTTACTAGATTAATGAGCTGCCTACTGTCAGAAATCTCTTCCACATGTAGGTATTGTGATCCTCTTAACCTTCTTTTCAGTAACTAAATAAATTGAGCTTTCTTAGTCTTTCACTGTAGGGAATGATTTTCGAAAGTCTAATCACTCTTGCAGCTCTTACATGAGTCCTATCCAATTTTCTAACATATTTTCAGAATGGAGGACACCACAGCTAAACACAATATTTCAGTAACAGTGGCATAAGAGCCTAAAGTAAAAGTTGCAGTATCTATTCTGATCTTATATAGATATATATCTATTCTGATGTTCTGTGGTTTATCCCAGGGGCATATATTTAATATGCATTTTTATGTAATATGAATGGCTATTATATTTTATATTTAGGGAGTTAACATGAATTTCTCATTGTGGTGGTTCTGGATTCCCTTCGCTGATAAGGATTAAAAAAATATCAAGAGGTGAATTCTTGGGAATAATTGTAAATGCTGAAGGTTACTCTTGATTTATGTTTTGTTTGAATGGCATAATTATTTCAGTAAGGATAGGCTGTGGTAGAGAGAACTGAAATTAGATAGCTAGCACCACAAAGTGAGATTGGGGAAGTAACCTTATGGGGAATGTTGGTTTTCCTGCAGAATCCAGAACATTTCTGGAAACAAACAACTGTTGAGGGTTGCCTGAATAGCTCCTTATGCCACCTTCCAGTCTGATACCTATGTTATTCAGACAGCTTGCGTTGGCACGTCGGATATCAGTTTCATATCTGTACAAGAGAAATCATGGCACAGCCAAACTTAAATAAGCTCAGGAGATCCTTACTAAACATGCCCAAAAGGTTCCCTTCCATCTGGACATGCCTCTAAGTCACCTCCACACATGCACAAAATTACAATCTTAGTACTGTGGTGCACAGAAGTTAGGGCTCTGAAAGGAAAATGGACTCACTTTCTAAGACAGCATATTATCTGGAGCCAGAATTTGTATGAAATAGGAAGAAAATAACTCCTTTTGAATCCAGACTTCCCTTGGTTCAAAATGAGAGTTAAGTGGACTCAGACCATCTGTGTCATTTGAGTTCAGCTGTACCTAGTATTTCCAAGTTACAAAAAGACATGAGCCTTGTCTTTAAGAAAAAGTGGCTTCTTCAGAGTCAGGTAGTTTCTTCAAAAGTGTAAACAGAGCTGCAGATTTTGCTGGTGACTTCCTTCAGTTTGTGTTCTCAGCAAACTCTAAATTCTGAAAGTAACAGATAAAGGCTTCAAGCTCTCAGCCATTTACTACTGTGAATTGCTTTGGAAGAAGGAGATTTTACTTTCTTTTCAATCCCATACAAAGGCAGCCTCATCAAACTTCTGGGTCAATTCCTTTAACTTTCAAAAAATGCAGTTGCATTCAGTGAACTTTCCTAGCCCAGCCAGCAATCCTTGGTCAGCTGAGGGGAAACCGCTTCACTGCTCACTTCAGATTTCATCTGCCCTGGAAAATTTGAGGAAATTATTTCAATTCTATGCTACATTAGTGGAAGTGATGTCAGAACTTTAGGTCTTGCTTCTCGTTTGTAAAGTGAATAAGAAAAGAAAACCCCTGGATCTGAAATGATATCACTCACTATTGCCTTGCCTGACAGTAGGCTACCAAGAGGAGGTCGAGTGTACTCTTAAGGCAGGTTGAATTAAGAATTGACTCTTGTTAGTTTCTTTCCTCATCTCACATTACCCAAATGATAAATTTTCAACTTACTGTACCCATATTTGCCCTGATTTCTTCCCCAAAACTATTTATTAGGCTTGTGTTACTCATAACGCTAGCTAGCAGTTAAGAATGCTTTGGCCCCTTCGCACACACTGTTGTTTGAGTTATCCAAGGATAAATGGGATAATTGCACTCATTTGCACAACTTCTCTACAGAACTTTTAAAATATTCTTTCTTAAAAGGGAAACCTAAATATTAATACATAATATTGGAGAGAAAAGTAAGTTGAGTTGCAGGCTATTTCTGCTATTAATGGAGAATTTGTGTACATATAAAAGTATTTCAGTAAGTTACAGTAAAGTCACAAGAAAGTTGAAATCATCTGAATCCATCTGTAGTATATTTTATGCTTCTAACAATTTTGATGTAATGGCTCTGTTTAGTTTCATACTGATCTTTCATACTGACAAAAAAAGGAAAACGAGGAACCTGTCATCAATCATTCATTTAATCAAGTAGCAAAAGTAGATAAATAAACATACTGAGTTAATTATTCTTCTGTATGTAATGATTGACAATAATGTTAATTTATTTCCTTTTTTAACCTTTGACTGTCAGCATAGTTGGGATTAATAGGTACTGACAAAATTAGAAGAAATACATTTCTGATAGCCACTGACTTTTGCTAGCATTGGAGTGTTCTCTGAAACTTCTCCCTGAAGAGGTATCAGATCTATGTCATGTGTTATTTTTCACACTTTTTTGTGCTGTGTTTTATGCCATTTTGGTGATTGCTATTAGTTTACAGACATATGGCTAGGAATATTTTATGAATGAAGAGGTTTCTGGAATATACAATATTACTTCTTTGCATTTATATGAGAATTGTAATTTGAAGATCTCAAAAACATCTTTGCACATGTCATTGCAGAGTGTATTCAAAAGCTAGCAAAAAAGACAGTGTTACAGCTAGTAACTTATCTGCTACATCTGTCAGGAAGCGTTTCTTCCATAATGAATCCTCTGTTCCCCCATTGCAATGTTTTATTGGATCCATCCGAAATGAGGAGGGGATTTTCGGGCCCTTTGACTTATGAGTGCAGAATTCCCAAAGCAGCTCTCCCTGTGAGGAGTGCAGGAAGGTTAACTCAATCCCCTCTTCTGGCTTTCCACCACCAAATCGTATCTCCATGTGTAAACAGGCACCTAAATAGTTTCCAGTTAATCAGCTCCAGCTTCTAAAATATCTTTCTGAGATGATATTCCTGTAGATTAGTCATAGTTCTCCTGAGCAATACATGAAGAAGATATTTTGAGCTTTTTTTTGAAATACTGTGTAGCACGTCAATGAAGTAACTGAAAGGCAGGGCGTATGACATGCTTTTCATCTAGCTTGGATGGTGCATCAATGCACAAAATACTTCAGTTATTATGGTAGGAATAATTTGCTTTTATTGAGGTGTGTTTCCAGCATTATTACAATAAAATGTTACACATTTCAGAGATGAAAAAGCTTTGCATGTGGATCTATATGTTTCAGTAACTGAGCCCAAAACTTACAAGGCCTAAATGCATAAATGCATTTCACGTATTTCGTGTTTGGATTTCTGGGGGGTGGGTTTGATTTTTTTGGGGGGGATTGTTTGTTTTTCCTGAAGACTGACTGTAGTTGCATTTAGCCATATAATCCACCACTGGCTGTATGTTTTCAGAGATTCAAAAATGGAAGTTATTTTTTCTACTCAAAAGTTATGTGCAATATGGTTCTTCTGTATTTCTGTTTAAGGAATGAAGGGAAACAAAGGTGGCAATGATATTTGCAGGTTTCCATACACTAAGAAAATAAAAAAACAACAGTCCGTCCCCCCCAAAAAAAGAAAACCAAACAAAAAAACAAACCAGAAAACCAAAACCACCAAAACAAAACAAAAACCAAAGCAAGACTGTAAAAACAACAGAAAAAAACCCTCACAAACAACCCCTTGGTCGCTTGGAAGAGTTCTGCCATCATGCAAGGAGAAACACAAAAAGATTCAGAAAAGCCAGTTGTTGGCATGAAGTCTAGGCATCAGTCCTTCGAAGACAGGCTTCATGTTTTCATTAGAGATTTCTTGACAGGCCTGCGTGCCCAAGGACAGATACCCTTACCATTTTGTAGCCTTCAGAGGGACTCTGGTGAGACTCTAGTTCTGCTGGACTACAGTGGGTCAAGCTGAGGAAGGAGCTGTGTGGGCTGTGGTGGGGTATGTAGCCCCCAATGAGCTTTGTGTTGTGTTGATGGCACAGCCTTGTTGGAAACCCTGTGTAAATGGAATTTATCACCTTCCTGTAGTAGAAATAAGGTTGAGAGGCCCACAAAGGCAATTTGTTGGCTATAGAGCTTAATAAGGATGAGTGTGGAGTAGGCTGTAACTTTTAATCTGTAAGCAGCAGTAGGTAAGAACAGTTAGTAAGGGCTGGAGGAACTATAAGGAAATCCCTACTGCAATTACCTGAGTTGTGACTCTGAGGATATTTTCGTCTTATATTCTGTAGATGAATGGAGGCAGAGCTTTGTTTTTAGTTTTTCAGGCTTTATTTAAGGGTCTAAAATTTTACTCTTTTGGAAAACAATGAATTTTCTGGCTCAGGTCATATTGAATGCTATATATTCACTAAAAAACATTCTAAACTAAGATTTTTGTTTGGTATGAAGAGGAGCAAACAATGTTTAGAATGATTTTCTTCTCGATGTCTATTTGAGACAAAAATATAGGACACTTTATATGTATTGTATAAAATAGAGGATACTTCTGCTCCTTGAGAGCAATCTGCCTAGATATTTCCTCTGCTGCAGACTATCTTCTCTACCTCTTTACTGGGGTGAGCACACTCCTCCTGTCCTTGGTGTATAACAGCTTTATGTTTATTAGCAGCTCTTTTCTCCTACCTAAGCTTGTCAAAGGATAGAGAATAAGATTAAAAGGACTGTATTATTCTGCTTTTTGTTAGGTAAGAGGAAGTTCAAACATGAATTGTCCCCTTGCTGATGTCGTGTTCTGAGCACTTGCACTGGTGCTCTCTGGTCTCGCCACTGACGAGGGAAGATGGTTCCCCTAAGATCATACCTCTGCTTTAGGAGTTGGCATCCATGGTAGCTGACTGACACTGGCAGAACCTTTTATGAGAATTTTCTTCTCATTGTTATTAATTTTAAATCAGACAAGTTCTAGAAAATAAAGCATTTCTTGCTCACTGAAGAAATTGTTCTTATTTTAAGCTAAGAATACAGATTTTTCATTCTTCTTTGATCATTACATATTTATCCTTTAAAAACTCATAATTAAGATTGTATTTCAAATTAGAAATTTCAAAAATTAAAAATTTTGAAATATCAAGTTTATAAACTAGTATTGATAGAATTCTTTAGTCAATCTCTAATTTTGTTGGGGTATAAAATTATTAAGGTAAATTGTTGAGTTTACCCAAAGCCATCGTGCCAAAACCCATGTATTTTTAGGACTCAAAAAATTAACTGGTCAAGGATGTGGAATATTTCATAGTATCACATTTAAATGTATTGACACTATATCAATGTGTAATTCTAGGTTAGATGACTGTAGTTAGTAGACTGCAAATTCTTGTAACAAAAATGATCAAATTACAGTATCAGCAAATCTGAATTTGGTTGTTTTTCAGCTCAGTACCTGACTATTCCTTTAAACAAAAAAGATACATTTTTTTCATATTTAGAACAGATATTGGTATCAATAATAGGCCGAGGTGTTATTTTACAGAAATTGGTTTATTTACAATTTATATTTTTCCAGATTTTCCAGTCTTATGTAGCATTTACTAAGTATTTGAATTATATATTTCTTTTTATTGTACTGAGCAGCTTATGTACTCAAAGCACCACCTAAGTACCAATAACACATTCTTGACTGAATAATGATGTATGTTGAATGTTACTTTTTTTGTCTTATAAATGGATGGCAATTTACACAGCTGTGGATGTGGGATGTTTCAATCCCAGACCATGTTGTAAGAAAAATTGAATGACAGTGAGCAAAACAGCAGTAATTATAAAACTAATTACTAAATGCTGATGATGCCCATAGGCTTTGCATAACTAAAATTAGAAAAGGAAATTGCTTTCGGCTTCAGAGAGGCAACATGCTAGTTATTTCACTGTTTCAGGCAAAATAGAACATGGTGTATAAAGTTCAATCATGAAAAAAACCCTGCGTTAGTTTATGCACATAATTTTTTACACAGAAATGTTGAAGTATTTATCCTTTTTGTCTTTTAATACAAATATACTTGTAACATAAATTGAGAAAAGTGACATGAAACTACTTGTTGAACATTTTTCTGTATACCTTTACTAGGACTTATTTATCACTGAATTACTTCAGCTTTGTTGTTTGTCAGAAGCCTACATGAATGTAAAAAGGGAAGTGTGTCATATCACCTAGGCCCATATGAAATAAATGGGATAAAAAATAGGAAACTGGATTTCAAAATTCCCTCAGCTGCATTCCAATTCCTGCTATATATATCCTGGGGATACATGTAAGCATATATATATATGTATGGGGACCATATTAATTTTTTACACATGTATTTTCCCAGTTATGGAACTGCTAGAATGAATCTTAGTTGACTACTTTGAATACAATGTATTTTTATATTTTATGTTCATGCCTATATTACATATCCATTAATGCATACCTGTGTTTAATTAGATACACACATGCATAAAATACTTAAATGGTCCTTACATGTATTAATAGACAAATTTAATGTGCTTTATATAGGAGGGCAATATATTTTTCAGTTTGACTTCTATTTAATACTTCATTTATGCTTTTTCCTGCAGAAAATGAGAATCTGTTAGGCATTCTTAGCACATTACTTTTAAAATGTGTTTTAAAAAAAGGATTAAAACATTGATCAGCTCACGAGCTACGAAAGTAATAGTGACATGAAGACAAAGTGGTGACAATTCAGGAGCCACACAAAGATTACCACTTGTAAGACTCAGCTTAACATTTAGAATCTATGCTGTTGAGTCATACAAAATTACATGAATATTAAGGTATTTATCCTCTGAATTTATGGTTGGGTTTGGTTGGGTTTTTTTTTTAATTCCCAATTTTTCTTTCACTTTTTTTTTAACTGAGATGGGAAATATTTTTATTTGTCCTGTGTGAGTAACTGGTAGATAGCACTTTCTCAGAACCTTGAAAGGAATTCTTGTTGGGTCTTATCCATCTGTATAGGTCAAGTGAATAAAAAATAGGAAGCTTGAATATGTGTTTTAACTTTCAAGTAATGGAAATACATCTAGATTTAACAGCTGTTAATAATGGAATCTAAAAATGAGAAATATAAATTCTGTAATTTTTTTTTTTAAGAATTCTATATCTTATTAAATTTTCTGGGTTTTGGTAAGTACACTTAGGAACATCTTTATTTAAATATTCATAAGGAAATGTACCTTAAGTGCAGTAGTGTCATAAAGTACATTTCGATATATAAATATTACAGTAAGGCTTAATTTTTATGTGGGCCACTGAGTTATTTTTCATTTTGTATGTCCCAGTAAATTTGTACTAAGGCAGATTATCTGAAATAGAAGAACCATATATTAACACAGAGAATAAAAAGAGTGTTTGTTTGCTTTATCTTACTTTGTAGAACCAAACTTTGCAATTGTCGCTTTTTTAAAGTCTCCCATTTAAAGGCAAATTTCTGCTCAGTTGTCAGGAGCAGACTGGAACTGTTCATACGTATAACATACACAGATCCAATGCAGGTTTGAAAAAAAGACTAAAAATGTTCTTGAAAATATTAAGAACTAAAACTAAAAATTCATTCTTATGGACTTTGGCATTACCAGCAGTAGCATTATTATAAGGAGCATTGTTTCTAAGTTTCAGTTCTGATTTCATTAAAATCATTAAGTGATGCTAGTGAATGGGATTGTTTATAAGAGGCACTCAAGAAAAGCAAATAAGAAATCCTTTCTATAAGGACACCATTTTCTCAGAGGTTTCTGTCATGTTACACTTTAGCAATCTCTCTCTTTATTGTGTGAAAAGAAACAATTTATTTTCAGTACTTGAAGAATACAGAATGTCTGACTGACTGTGTCCTAGCCTGTTGTTTTTAACATAAACATTACAGCTGTGTTTGCTTTGAAATATTTGGCCATTATCCAGTAAATCTGTGGTGGAAGACTAAATTGTCACCTTATGCCCTCATCCATCATAAGATGCTTTTGTCAATAAGACATTGCTGCTGCCTTTTCCTACTTTTTGTTTCTGCATGTATAGGAACTTTGTTTTGTTTATCATAATTTTAAAACTTCTAACTAGTGCATGTCCTGAACAGGTAACCTAACAGGTTACAGAAATACTGATGAAAGTCTGTCTTAGTAGATTAAATGAGGAAATTTATACTTGACCCTATTTTCTTTCCAAGGTCTAAGATTTTTAAGAATTTAAACTATCTGTCTGTTCCACCATTTTCCTGACAGATATGAAGAGACTTGTATATTTGTCATCTCCTTCTTTCACAGCTATCACATTGTATCATGCAAGCTTTCAGGGTGTATCTACATTGTAAAAACAGAAGATAATTAAAATGGATGAAAATAGCAAACCAAATGTAATCCCAATTTTCACAAGTGCTACTAAGTAGGTGAGACTTACAGTACAGACCCTAAGTTATATCCTGTTACTTTTTTCAGTTCTGATTTAACTATTTCAGATTTATCTCCTGAACTTGGGATAGTCAGTGTTGTATGCAGAAGAAAAGGAGCTAGTGTTTAATAACCACATATCTTCCTCATTAATGCTGGTATCCAAAATTCAACATACAGTTCATTGCACAAGGTTGGATGTTTGTCTTCTGTATATATGTGAGGACAGAGGAATTACCGTATGTTCTACCTTTCTTCCACTGTTCTTGAAGGAGGTTTTCCCCATATGCTAGCAGTCTTTTCTCTGAAGTTGAAGGGTTTTCCTAGTCATTCTTTCAAAAACCGTTTACTTCTGTGATATTTTTTGATTCTTTGAAATACTTTCCAGTATCATAAATAACAAATCTCCTCAATTAAGAAAAAGATTTAAACATGTGCTTAACTTTAGGCATGTAAGCGGTTCTGTTGATTTAAACAAGATTATTCATTTGCTTAGAGTTAGTAATCTATTTAAGTCTTGCTGAACTTGAGTCATAACAAAAAGGCAAAGAGTAGATCTAATGTCAGGACAAGAATTACCTTCCCCACCTTATTACCTTTTCAGTCTTTCTTTGTGTTTCTAATCGTTTATCAATTTATCAGCCTGTATGACAGCCTTGTATCTTGGATTATTTGCATTCTGTTTTTCAAGTCTCTTTTTGTGAAATGCTAGATCTGTTGATTTCCTGAAGCCTGTTCTGTGTTACATTTATTGCATTCTCTACACAGTTTTTAAGAACTTACAAGATTGATTTTAACCACATGCATTTTGATTGCAGAATTTGGTTTGAAATCATTGCAAAGACAGCCAAAGCCGTTGTGGGTTAGATCTCTGAGATGTTATCATTGTATGATAAATTTAGATGATTTCTGCCTGGTTTGTGTTATTGGCACAAGGGAGTGCATCAAAGGTGTTCAGCACAAATAAACTATGTAGTTGTCTTAGAAAAGAAGCCTCTGTTTTTACCCAACAAGATAGAGTCCAGTTTCTCTATGATCAGAGTATTACAAAGCTAGCAAAGAGTAATTTATATCAGAGGTTCTGTGATGGAATGAAATGGAGCTCTTTTGAAGTATGATCTCTGAAAGCACAGCATGAAGCTCAAATAAAGTGAAGGACATTCGCTATTACAAGTAATGTCCTTAATAATCTTGTTAGTCTAGTCTCCCTCTGTACGAGACAAATGGAACATTATTGGCTTATGGGCTGTAGTAAATAATTTAGTTTCCAATATTCAGGCTGCTTTGACAGTAAATTAAAATGACATGAAAGGGGCTTGTTGAATAAAGAAAGTATCCAATCAAATTTAATTGGCATGACTAAGGCAGTAGAAATATGTTTTATAATTAAACCATGTTGTCTTGGAGCTTTATAAGCATGTATGAATCAAAATGTCAAAAATTATTCTTTGATACTGTGCATTTAAAACTCTGCATGGTGAATAGTTTTCTTAAGGTTCTAGACACGCGCATTGATTCAACATGAAAATAGTTTTAAAGTCTTAAGTAAGTCTGGTTTTAGCATTTATCTACGGATCCGAAGATTTTCTGTAAAAGATTAAAATAATTTTTCAGTCCTCTCATATCTGGCTTTATTGCACATTTGTATGAACCAGCTTTTATTGGGGTGTAAACTCTGCAGTTTTTCACCTGTTGTAACGCAGGATGGCTGAAATTAGTGCTGTTAGGTGAAAGAGTAAAGAAAGAGAACCAACAGGAAGAAGCAAAAAAGGGAAGATAAAATAGGTGACAAACTAATTAATAGTTTTCTTTTACTAAAGCATTTCTTTACTTTTTTTTTTTAGTCAAGCAATTTTCAAGTTCACATATATTAACCAAATATTACCAAATATTCATTGTTGAGTCCATATTTACTCATCTCTCTGCCAAGGTAGCTTCAGAAAATGCGTATAAAGTATGTATTTTTCTTAACTGCATAAAGAGAAAATATCTCTGTGGTTCAAGAAGGACAGTACCTTTGGAAATCTGCACATTTCCCATCATTCTTTTGTTCTTATATATGGAGCCCCCTAGCATACAATAGTTAATTGCACATCCTGATGATACTTCTTTCTCTATAAGGAGAACATATAGCTTGTCTGGCTATTGAAGAAAAAGATTTTTATAAGAAAGCTTACCCATGAAAATGTCTTCCAAATGAACCTTGTATTTTGGAAATTGTGGACACATAACCTCTCCTATGTTAAGAATGTTATTTAAATTACTAGGTTCTACTGATGTACTTGCATAAATGGGTTCTAGGATTCTAAAATTCATTAAATCCTAAAGCACAGAAGTGGAAATGAATGGCAGAATTCAACTTCTGCTTGCAACCTTGGCCATGTGAGTATATTGGACTGTGTGACATCCTGCACTGCCAGATGCTCTGGTTTCTGAGATAATTGTTCAAGCGCATAAACCTGTGTTACATATACTGTGAAAAAAAGGTGAAAATTTCTTGTCAGTCTCAGCTAGCCTCATTTTTGCAGGGGAAAGTTTATCTTTGATAGGTGTAGTAATTGAATGCCCAATTGTTTGTCTTCTATCCCATTCCATACATAGCTAAGTGGGTGAAAATTTCCAGCTTTCAGATGAGTGAACTCCAGGTGGATGGAGGTAAAGAGGCTCTAGCTGGTCTTAGTAAACAGCTGGAGGCCTCCTTACCATAAGCTACTTTCTGACTCACCTGCCTGCTGATTAAGCAGAATTTTACCAGCAGTGACAGTTTAGTCATTGATGTTTTGTATCGTGCCACCCAGATTCAAGTGGATAAGCCTTCCATTGTGGTTGATGAATCTGAGTAAAACTGCAGCTGGGGAGCTCACCTTCTTCTAGCTGTGTCATATTTACATCAGCATAACTATGCAATTCCTTCACTGAAAATTATTACTGAATTGAACTGCTGTGAGAGGTTCATGGGCCTTGACTGTTTGCTAGTACTGTTATTCTGGATCTTGTATCTATGCCAAGTCTTCCAATAGCCAAAATTCTTCTCAGTTTGTCTTTTCAGCTTAGCTCAAATCAGCCTGAAGACTTGCCTCTCAAGCATGGATTCCCATTGTAAATGCCAGCAAGTAAAATCGAGGTGCAGTGAATCCACGGCAAAACTGGGAAAATACTGCCAGCCCTTCTGTTGTCAAAGGAAATAGCAAATTATTTTTAACAGGTCAGGATTCTGCTGCAGATTTTAATTTATTTTATTTTGTTTTTAATGCTGCTATCTCAAGGTTGCCCAGAAAGCCAGTTCTGACGTATTTTGCTGAAATACTTTTTTTTTATAGTGGCTGGTTGTTACAAGAATAAGGTTTCTGAATGATTCTTCAAAATGAAGGACATATTTATTATTATGTTGCATCTGCTTTGTGTCAGCATAAATTCCAGTGATTTTGCTTTAACTGGCCTTAAAGAAAATATAGTGGTAAATAGTGAAGATAATTCAATTTCATGATTGCTGATTACATTTTTTTTTCTATTTACATAATTCTGTTTTTCTATAGTTTTTTTAATTTGCTCTTTCAGATTGAGAGTTGCTTATTTTTTTGTTTATTGCCCCTTTTTTGCTAGACCTAGGCACTCTCTTCATGTGTCTACCAGAGTTTCAATTTTTTTTCCATGTATCTTTTTGCCAAGGAAATTGATTGATAGAGTAAGGGTCAGTTCAGGTAGACTCAAGATTTAGATGACATTAATTTTACAGTGCTTACAAATTGCACAACTCAAAAGGAAAAAAAATAAAAAAAGAAAAAAGGCAAATTCTGTTTTAGTTGTTCATTGCCTTTCTTGAAGAGTATTGTTTTCATATGTCCCAAACTGTGTTGTTTCATCTTCTTTAACACTGAAGAAGTGTACGTTTAATTTATTAGAATGCAAGCAGGCTGTTTCAAAAGAGAAATTTTATATACTTGAAGGACTTTGTGAAAAACAGTTATGTGTTAAGATTTACTTCTTGACGTGTTAGTGAAATCTAGTGTAAAGAAGTCAGAGGGTTCCTTGCTGTTTATGGTGGTGTGTTGGATTTTTAATTTTTTTTAAAAAAACTTTATTTATTGTGTGGCCCATTTGTGCTGAAGTGAAGATTGTAATGAATTCCCAGACAGAACTTGGAGAAAAACAGTTCTCTCTCCGTATGTATAGTACTTTCCTGAATTAGTATTTCAGGGTCTACTTTACCAATTTAAAAACAAAACAAAACCAAAAGGGAGAACCAGAAAATGTATTTTTATATTGTGATTTAGTTAACTAGACAACCTCCGTAATGCCAAGAGTGTTATTTTTTTCTGTTATGAAGTCTAGATTGTATTCAGTCAATACAGAATAAGGCTTGGGAGCTATATTATGTGAAAAATGACCATATGTGATAGATTTTTACGGAATAAAATTCACAGTGATACAACAGCTTACCTTTTCACAGTGACACTTATTAGAATTTATGAGAATCATAGGAGGTAATCTCCTCCTAGAGGCGATGTAACTTGGTATTTGTTTGTTAGAGCACTGTGTATTATTGGGGAGATACACAGTCCATCTTGTTTAGCTAAGACAATGCTATACCATGTGCCACAGTACCAAACTCAAGTTCTTATAAACATCTTACTTATGGATATTTTATGATTTCATGGCTTCACAAACAAAATTTTAGACCTTTTTAAAACTTTGACAAAATGTTTTGACCATTTTGGTTGGGGTTTTTTTCTTCTTCTTTAATTCTTTACTAACCTTATGCAGAGTATGTGCTTTTTAATTCACTGAAATTCATCTTCCATGATTTCATATAGATGAAATATGAGAGTAAAAACAGTAGAATTTTTAAGGCTCTTGTATAGACTCAGGAGAGTCTTTCCTGCAATATCTAACTGAAAAGGTAATGAACTGTAAAATATGTTGAAATGATTGGGGATTAAAAATCTCTGGTGTGTAGTGACAGTACAATTATATTCCACAGTAAAGGTTTCTTATATTAAGTGTAATAAATAAAACTTTTTTTTTCACTGTGATTGGTTGTCACCACTGTAATGATAGCTTTGACCTTCTTCCTGTTCAAGTGTCATTAGCCTGTGACCAACTAGTCAGGATGCTATAGAATGAATTGAGATGGCTGTACATGAAACCAGCTATTGAAAAAAAAAAAAAAAAGGAAATCAAGCACAGAAATCAGTGTTGTAACTTTTGAGACTTTCTGCTTTCCTGCCCCTGCACAACTACTTTACTCACACTTACTGTCTTACAACATGGTAGTTTATCTTTAGATATCTTTAATTCTAGCTACTATAGCTATCCATTTAGCTTTAACTCATCTAATTAGCATTTTTAATGTTGAGATTTATATATGCTTGTAGCATGTTTCTCTTTCTGTTCGAACAAAAGCAGGCCCATTTGTGGAAACCAACTAGAGGAGTGCAAGATAATTTCCAGTTTCTTTCAAAAGGTGGAACAGTCAGATGGGGGAACACACAATTCCCTTATTAAAAAGTTTGGGTCGTGCATCACTACGTACAGAATGCAAGCCCCAGTTTTAATATTTCTAAAACCAGTCCAAAGTGTGAATAATACAGATATTGTAGTAGAGGTGATTAGCCCTAGTTCTTCATCCACTATCCATCTGTGTTCCCCCCAGGCCTTTTTTCTCAGGCACTCTGTGTCTGGCTGGGACATCAGGCAAATAGCTCTCTTGGTAGCTGACCTATTCGGCTCTTTATTGTGCAGTTCCTATATGCAATACCTGACTCTTTACTCTTCTTGGAGACTTGAAAGCATTACTCCTGCAAAGAAAGAGTTTAGTTTCTCTTGGTTCAGAGAGCAAGGAGTACAGCTCATTCAGTGTTGCAGTTCTTGGATCTTTACAACAACTTCCCTTATTGACTGTTATTTTTAGAGGTAGTTGTTGGTCTTAAAGGAAACCCCACCAGTCAGCGAGGCATGTAAAAATAGGTGCATTTGTACTAATATTTGACAGGCTTTGTAAATATTGTTGCTTTAACTATCCTGTGCAATTACACAGCAGTGCGTCATTCAGCATTAATGATCTTGCGAATAACTGTATTAGTATCTAAAGCCATCTAAATAATGATATTTCTACTCACTTAATGGGCATTCCTCATACGACCAGTTACAAGAAATGAGAGATCACTTGCTCTAAATTTATCTGAACCTTGAGATGGGAAAACTGAAAACTCCTTCACTTTTATGAGAACTTTTGATTAGGGTTTGGGTAGGTGGATAATGAAAGACTGAAACATTGAAATGTGCCTAAATAACATGCTGTTACAAGCCTTATGATAGATTTGTGTTTGACTTAACAGCTTTTGGAACCTAATAAAAAGAACTTAATTGACAATTTCTTGAAATTGCTAAGAAAACCTAGTGATGTTGGTAGGGTATAATAAGGAGTTTTCTCATCACTGTCTTCAAGATTGAGCCTATACAAAAAAAAGGATTTATCTCTGTGGTAACTCTAAGTAATTGATATACAGACAAGGTTTGGTTCCAATTTGCCAGCAATAAAGTTGTAATAGGGTTTTCTCTGCAATTTTAGCCTTAATGTGCTCATTCCAAAGAGCGGTATTTTTCCAAGCGAACAAATAACATCAGTAAAGCTTACGATCAGTAATAGCCCCACACTGATGCTCGCATTAAACTTGTTAAATCAATTCACTAGACACTTTCTAAAGTGGACTGTCTGTTTACTTTGACTTGCACCCTGTGAGGATTATCCATCAGTTACATTTATTTGAATGATCTTTACATTTGAAATTTGTAATTGTTCATGCATGATTGTGGTTACAAATTTGTCTTCTAATTTTTTTTGCAGCTTTATTTTTCCAACTTCTGATTTTTCCACCTTAGTTGTATGAAGGATATGGGTATCTAGTAATACACAGCAGAATTCATTGTATGTTTAGCCTTATCCAAGTCCTACATGGGCACTTTGCTGCATAATTATGGTGGTTTCTCTTTGTAGTTATGTATTTCATATTCCTGTTTACTGAAGGTATCAATCCACTATGAGCAGTATTGTTCTTCTAGTATACAAAAATTAACATATAAATAATGTAGGATTACCGTATTTTGAAGTAATTAGCAAAATGTGGTAAGTACTAAATGATTTATTAAAGATGGAATTTAGTCAGATTTGCTGCCTAAGATGTTAGAGTGCAAAAAGCCATACTATACTCTGCAAGGAATCATTTTGTAGATGGTTAATCTACCAACTAGGCTTCATTTTTCACTCAGAATAAACCTGGTGTGCTACTACATACTGCCTTTTGTCAACAGCCACAAAGAGAAATCTGAAATAATCAGTCTTTCTTATCAGTAGCATTCAATATGCTTACTTTTTCTTTTTATTTTAGTCTTTGGCTCTAATACTAGACTAATATGAAACAAAATGTAAGAGTTGAGAAGTTTGGAGTTGTTTATCTCATAGCTAAATGCACATTTTAAAAGGTAGCACAAACCCAAAATAATGGCATTATCTTTTACATGCATTAAGGAAACTGAAACTATTTTGGAAAGCATTGAGGTCCTAGAAGAACAGTCTGTGGGTAACGGGAAATTCCTGGATAAGGAAGCTCTACAGCATGTTTGTAGCTAAAATCTGCATGGATTGTTATTATTATCTACTATGTTGTCACACTCCCAAGGCTGAATCCACATATGTAGGACACTGAAGAAAAACCTGCTGCCTATGAAATGTTACAGCTGTTGTTTACATGCATCACTTCCCTTCCTGGTGAAAATAATTCTTTACTTTTCCCTTAAGTATAAGCTAGCTTTTATAATGGACATGTGATATGTTTTTTGAAATGGTAGTCAGCTTGGTTATAAAAATATTCAGACAAGATGCATAGCAGAATATTTACACTTTTCTTTATTTGACCTTATTTGTCATGTGTCCTTATTTTAGCTATCTATCTAATTTAATTCTATTTTTATGTATTTTCAAGGAGGCAGTTCGGTATAGCTGGAAATAGTAATGTGGAGGGAAATGTCTCCTATTCTCCAGAATAGACCAAAAGCCTGTAAATACATATTTCTGCAGTATCATGAAGAAACAGGAAGAATAAGAGATACCATTTGCTATACACATAAATAGTTTGTCCAACCCAGATATTTTCTTCTGTTTCATTTGTTACCATTTCACAGTGGGAGAATCCCATCCTTTAAGCAATCTTTCCTGTTTTCTATTTTTTTTTTCTTTTTTCCTTCTTTTTGGTTTTTCCTTCCAAACCAAACACTTCCTGCCTCTTCCAGCCCCCAAAATAAGCTGATATCCCCGTTTTTGCAGAACAGAAACTCCAGAAATATACTCGTCAGAAAATCAGTGCAAACCATGTGTTGTTTAACCCCACAAGCAGCTAAGCACCACACAGCTCATTCCCCCCTGGTGGGATGGAAGACAAAATCAGAAGAGTAAAAGGAAAAAGACTTGTGGGTTGAGATAAAAATGGTTTAATAAGGAAAGGGAATGCTGCACTCAAAACAAAGAATTCATTTCCTACTTCCCATCATCAGTCAGGTGTTCAGCCATCTCCAGGAAAGCACAGTTCCATCACACCTAATGGTTACTTGGGAAGACAGATGCCATCACTCCAAGTGTGCCCCCTTTCCTTCTTACCCCAGCTTTATATGCTGAGCATGACACCACACAGTATGGAATATCCTTTGGTCAGTTGGGATCAGCGGTTGTAGCTGTGTCCCCCTCCCACCTTCTTGTGCACCCACATCCTGCATACTGGAAGGGTGGTGTGAGAATCAGAAGAGTCCTTGGCTCTGTGTAAGCACTGCTCAGCTGTAACTAAAACATCCCTGAATTATCAACACTGCTTCCAGGCCAAATCCAAAACACAGTCCCATACTGGCTACTATGAAGAAAATTAACTCTACCCCAGACAAAACCAGTAAATGCAAAATATTAACACTTATTGCTAAGAAGTGTTAACCTATTGGTAAGAAGTATCTTGCTAGGGAAGATTCTGCTCATATTCCCTCCCTACTTGCTCCCAGTGATATCGTCAGTAGAAATTGAGGCGTATAGTCTTTGCCTTTTCACACTTACTGAATGTTATTGTTTCAAGTGCAGATTTGCAATTTTTAAATGTGAAAGGTGAAGTAAGGTGATATCTTGTCGTTGTTTCTTCTGCCTCTTTCTACTGCACAGCTGCAATTGAAGTAAATTGCAGGTGATTAGAAAAGATGTTGAAGTTGTAAGAAGCTTAGTGATAGGAGACTTGTGACTTACAGTTTAATTAGGGTAGAATAATAACATAATTTACATAGATTCTGTCCTGTTAAGTCATAACTGATTGACATTTACAGTATGTTGATGCATCTTAAAAGCCAGTTAAATGTTAAAACATTTTTACATACTTAGACTATCATTTCCCTTTTTGTGTTTATTTGATGGTAGCATCATCATTTTGGGAAATGAACTCCAGAAGAACTTAAATGTGCAGTATCTCTGCCTTAATACCACCACCCAGTCTTGGACACAGGAATTCAGAATAGTTAAAGGTGGAAATAGGGATGGCTTCATCTCTCAGAGAGCACTCTAGGTGAATCCGTGGCAAGCAGAAGGAGGGAGAGACCCATTTTTTTCCCAGTATGTGCCTGGAAGCATCTGGCATTGTGGTAAAAATTACTGTTCCAGCAGCAACTTCATGAGCAATACAAATGGCATTGCTGTTAATATTTTATGCAAGTAATAATCTTTTAATCTATGTGCTACTGTAACTTCACTTGTCACAGTTTGTGGTTCTTCGTTCTCATAATTCCTAGGTAGGTGAGCTGTATATTTTGAATGGATTGGTAGCAGAATGGTTGAAGAGGAAACAATCACAAGGAGCAGTTACTGATAAGCAGTTTTGTATTACATGAACAAAAGAGGAATATTAGTGTTGTAAACACTGTGACAAAGGAAAATGGTTATCATGTAGTTGGAAGAAATGTTGCAGTGCTTACTGACTTTCCTGATTTATCTCCTTGTTTAGTTACATATTCTGCAGTTATTTACAGCTAGATATTTGTTCAGAATTGGAATCCATTGGCTTGCCAGTATGTACAGTATTTGCTTGCTATCAAGCAAAACTTTCAAGTGGGTTTCAAATAATAATTTTAGGGAATCTTTCAGGAATTAAATGAACAGGAAGTTAATTTCTGAGTGAATGTTCTCTAGCTTCTTTTTTTATGTTGGAAATTGCGGAAACCTCCCCATGTTAATCCAGACCACTAAAATGATTTTCTCTAATTAAGTGTTTAGCCAATTCCAGTAAATGATGTCCAAGACATCAAAACAGATGTTCTAGTTTAAATAATTAATTTTTATCTGTCTATAAAGAGAGTAGCTTTATTGGGTTATATTTGATTAAAAAATTATGGGCAAGTTATGTGTTCTGTTACCAGCAGATAATTTTTATTTTATCTTTCAATGGAAAGTTCTCTGCCCAGTAAAAGTTTCTTCCTGAGCAGAAGTGGTCAACAAGCTGCAGTATTGAAGCACGGCAATTCCATTAGCCAACAGCATATCATGATGTGGAATGATGTGATCATCACAACCAGCAGCCCTTGACTCCCCTCCTTGCTACACTTGGATGCAGTGGAAACAGCTTGCTGCATGAAGTTGGAACATGGCTAAAACTGATATATCTGAGTCTTTTGTGAGATGCCTTAATTACTTTATCACCTTGTCCACTCTGTTCAGGAATAAATAATTTAAAAGGCTTCTCCGGCATTTCTAATAACTCTAATCTTGGTTTTAGATAGAGTACAAAGAGTTTCAATGTTCTTGTTTATTGGTAGTGTTATTGCTAGCTCTATTGTAAGGATGAGGAGGGAGGTAGGCTAAATCAAATACTTTTCTAACTGATTAAATGCAGAAGAATTCATTGCACAAAATGGTTCAAGATTGAAAAATCATTATTTTAAGAAACAACCCCTTTGATTTCCTAATGAAAGTAGGCCATGTGAATAATTACTTCCCACTAATTTCTGATAAAACCCTTACTGCAAAAATTGCCCCGTTTGCTTTTAAAAAAGTTTATCAAAGGAGCAAAAAGTTTTGATGAGATTTATTAACTTTGAAGTAAAAGGTTCTATAAGTGAGGTTTTACGTAACTGTTGATTAGACAGTTAATATCTCCCCTAGGCCAGCCTGACTTATGCGGTGACCTGCTCAGAAGAATCCCTAGTTTGTTTCTTTAGGGTTGTGTTTGTTTTTATTTTGAATGGAAATTTATATCCAGAATTTTTTTAAAGAAACCTTATTTACCTAGTGACTATAGTCACTTTGTTGATTGATATTTAAGATTTAGTGCAAAAATAATGCATTTTCTCATCTCAACTTTACATTTTATTTAAGAGACAAAAGGCTAATGATGAAGGCTCTTATGAATAATATAGTTACTGTGCTTGGTTTATGCAAATAAATACTATCGATTCTTGATTTAACCCATGAAGAAGTGCCCAATTTTACTACATTTATAGTTAAATCCTTCCCTATAAACATTGCTTTGATTATTTTTAGTTCATTCTCTGTCATTTCAGAGCTTGAAAGTGTGGCCCCATGTTGACCGTTCTTTCACAAGTGTCTCTACTGCAAACTTCTGGCAATTTTATATTTGAAGATTATTATCAAAGGCCTAATTCCTGCCTGTAACCCTTTATTGGCTAAGAAATTTGTTAGTTTTGCCCCTTGGTCACAATTAAAAAGAAAATATATCTAAAGACAAATGAATAACAGCAGCTGAATCATCCCTTCTGTCTTGCGTGTGTTTTGTCTTCATTAATCTGATTATTTTTCTTTTTTTTTCTTCCTTTTTTTTCTTTTTCTTTTTTTTTTTTTTTTGTCTAAATCAAATTCTGTTAGAGCTTGTGCTGCCAATTTCTAAGGACGCTGGTTCAGTGGTTGTGTTGTATGCTGATGATTTTGTCAAAGTGAGCAAGGAATGCTCAGCCGTCACAAACTTAAAACGTTATCCACAAGCCATTGATAATATAATGTTGACCCTACCCCTGCAAAAGCACCTGCATATCACTTTAAGAAGGCACTGGCACATCACTTTTTATGATATACATGGGTGTGAAAGCCTATGACACTAATAAAGAGATGCACTCTCATGGTATGAGGAAGTTGATAGCAAGCACAGGCAGAGATGTTCTGATGGAGAAATTTGCTTATAGGGGATTAAAGATCCAAACAGAGGAAACTTCTGGAGCACCTTGTGAGATGGATGGTGTTGAGAGAGAAGAAAGGGATCGAAGTATGCTAGGTTGGATCTAGAATGGGAAGATCATAAGCTGCTGTTAAATAATAGGAACGGACATGATGAGTATGGGAAGCGTGCAGAAGGAAAGGTGCGTAAACATGGTAATAAGTCAGGCAGAGATAGGGTCAGTGTGGTAAGTGAAGGGTTTGGAAAAGGAAAATAGAAAAATATGTCAAAGAAGTGTTAGCAATAAGGAGGGAATGATAGAAAGTTGCAAAAGAGTGTGGGGTGGGAGGGAGGTCACATTACTTTGGGCCAGTCATCAGATGTAAGTCGATATTTACTCGTAAAGTCTAAAAGTTAGTTGGGAAAACAGGACAAGCAAATATTGATTTAAACCAAGAGCTGGTATGAGCTTTTAATACTGTTGTTCTCTTTGTTCACTATGGCATTAGAAGCTGAACTGTTCTTTATTTAGTTACAGCTAGGTATGGTGCAGATAACTTCGGTATAGGCTTTTAGGCTTGCTACCAGTGATCCAAAGCTTGACCTGTGAAAACTGTCCTTTTTGGGCATCAAAAGCAATATAGTTTTAAAAAGCAGTACAGGGCCTCTCCTAAGTGACCCACCAGTCATGCTAAACTGAAATGTTATTTGCAGTGATTTTGGAATGTGATATAATAATTCCCAGAGGACAGAATTTAGACCGTGAAATACATTTCACTTTGGACTTGAGGACGGGCCTGTGGTATGATTCTGAAGGTGGAAGCTGGTATTTATATTCAGTGAGACTCATGGCCTAAAGCAATTCATGAACTTGCTGGAAAATGTTACTGAGCAGCTGTATGCTGCTTTGAATGTTTCTTTTTTTCTTTTTTCTCCTTTCCTATGTAGATTCTGTACAGGTGCTAACAAATGTTTAAGTGCATGGTAGAAATGGTTTCATTTCAGAAGTATTTAAGGAATGACAGAATAGATAAGCACCTGATAACAGACTTTACTGTAAGGAGTATTTAGTATTTCACTATTCCAGTTTTCTCACTAGACAGGTAGTTATTATGTATGTGCTACATGAAACCACAATGGGTTAGTTTTTAGATTTCTCTTCTTGCTTAACACGCTGGTTCTTTGGCAGAGAGGTGCCTGTTTGTAAGAAGAAGTTTCAATACTTAAATTTGATGGTGATTCATAACCACGTTTTAGAACATCTGACACTAAAAATAATTGCTAAGTTTCCTGTAGGCTCCAAATTAATAGCAATATGTTGCTAGAGAAGATTCCATTGATACACCCTCCCTACTTGCTTCCAACTTTCTTCTATGTTGAGACAACTCAAGGATTGCATGCATTTTTGTTGTCAAGTAGTTCCTTGGCTTTCATTTTAAAAATAACTTTTACACAGATGAAATTTCTCTGCTTCACTTCCAGATCAGTAACAGGTACAGTATTTCTTTATATGTCTGAACTTGAGTTCATTAGAAGTAAAAGATACAACTAAGAGATCAATTATTCACACTCATTTTCTTATTTTCTTCAGATTCATTACACATGCAGATGGATTGAAGTGCAGTACATGATAAAGCTGATTGATGGAGTTGCATGCTGTTTTCTGAAAGGTCATATTTTCAACCGATTCCCTTGGAATTTGCTGGATACACAACTTAAGTGATTTCAGTTGAAACCCAAGCTTGTGTGTTTAATGCACATTATTAATGCATGTTATTTAATAATGCAAGTTCTTAAAAATACATTTATGTGATACAATTAATGGAAATAAAAGCCCTTTTATCACATTTCTTTAAATTTTAGTAAAGAAAGAAAAAAAAAAAGAGATTGTAAAAGTGCATTCCAGTGAGTCCTAGTCCACTTGCAGCTCTCATCCAGTTTGACAGGCTCTGTCCTGAAGCTACCCAAAACCTGTGGAAAGCTGATCATCAGAGACAGTATGTGTTGAGTCATTGGGTACTTTCCTGAATACTCAACTTGCAATGACTGATAGGTGTTCCTACAGATTATCCTTCCCTTATCATACTGAAGTGGTTTTTAGACATATGAGGATTATGAGGTAGAGCTGAAGACCTCAGGCAACTGGGATGCTCTAGTCTCAAGTTGTTAATGAGATGTTCTCACAGGTTTTGTTTTTACCTGTGATTTATATTTCTTCATTATATTACAGAATACGCAGTTCAATATTAACTTCAAGACATTTAACTAATGTTTCACCTTAGTGATGGTTCTTTCTCTGTCATTTTCTTTCCTGACACATAAACAGAGTGCATGGCTCATATTCCAGAATTGCCATAGGCTCTCCCCAGACAGCATCTCACCCAGTTCTTGTATAAGTATGAAAGATTAAATTCTTTGATGATTATTTTTAAGACAAAAATTACAACTGTATCTCCTAAGTTATTTCTTTCAAGATTTGTATCAGTATATCCTTAAGTCATTATCTACAAATATAGGTGCATTAGAAAGGAGCACTTGCTTAAATTTACATTCTGTAACTTCACCGATGGCTTATGGAATATCCTTTCTAATTTCACTTACAAAAGGGGTAAATATTCAAGGGGATGGCTGCTTGGCCTTCATTGTGGTTTGAACTTGCAGTGTCACAAGTGCGCTTTTAAAGTGATTGCTTGCAGAAGTGCAGTTAGCAGCTTGGACAGTGTACTCACCTGCAGATATAAATAAAATCATGTTGTGCAGTAGTATAGTAATGTAGATGTCATCTGGTTGCTTCATTTCTGCTCTTTGTAGAGCAATGTCTGCATAAATGTAAACAAAACAAGTTTTGCAAGTCTAGTGTCCTTTATTAGACTAGCTGATATGGTGAAAAAATAGATGGTCATACTAGCCTTTCTTTGATCTGTAAATGCACGCACTCTGGGGGAGTTTTCAAAAAGAAAACACTATCTTTGTGTGCGTTTGCTGCATGTAAAGGGATGTAGACTACCACTATACACATATAGTTTACCTATGTAGTTGATATTCATAATTGTGTTTGTATAAAATGACTGACAAAACTTGCTTAAATGCAGTGCCTGAAATATAGTACCTGGGATGTAATGCTAATCTAAGACAATTGCCTCTCTATATGCTTTTTATCAAACTAAAAGGAAATTAATAGCTACAACGTAAGGACCTTATTTTCTGACCTTGAAGGTGTCTGAAAAACAGGCTGTGCACTTTAACTTATTTAAATGTCATTAGTTTATGGCCTGCAATATTCAACAGTTTACAGTTGCTAATTAGACTAATCATTGTGAAAATGTAAGTAACAGGATGATCAGTTTTTATTAGCTTTTTATAATGTGGCAGCAGGTCAAAACAGAGATTATCTGCCATACTTCTAAAGTTCAATAGGGTCATTCAATTAATTGTGTGGAATGCTGGCTAAAGTGCTAGACCTATGCAGTCAGAAAACTTTTTATCTCCTGGACCAACTTTTGGTCTTTGTAAACTCTCAGTTGCTTATACCCATTAGATATATTCTGAAAGTAACATAAGTTGTCTGTCATGAATGCTAACCGTTGCACTTTTTTGCTCAAGAGCACCATTGAGATCAGCTTATTTTTCAGTAACCAAGAAATGAGTTCTGGTTTGGGAATAGCCACTAGGAAGGTCAGAAGCGAGGTTACTGATAAGACCATGGGTGTTGGGTATTTTCTTTTTGTTTTGCTGATTGGTTGAAACACAATTGGGAAATGAATATTCTGAGAACTTTCACTTTCCAGCAATGTTATAGTTGCTTGCTGCTTTTGAACAAAAATATTTATTCAGAATTGCTTGATTAAAAAAATAATCCATTGTTGTTCATTCTGCCATCTGTATTTGCACTTACAAGAGTACCATTAGCATAATTAAATTAACATGTTTTTCTCCCACTCCTTCTTACATTGCCATGTACTCCAACATATTTATGCAATTTTAAGTGAGGATACATTTTATAGTTAAATCATGGAATTGAACTGATGATGTTTCTTGTTAAAATTCTATCCTAAATCATTGTTTTCAAGTCCTAAATAACTGTGGGGTTATAATAATATTTAATTTAAAATCATACAGACCTATGCTTTTACAAGTTTATAATACTGATGATATTAGGGAGAAGACATATAATCAGAAAAGTAAGCCAATAATTTTGAAGAAAACACATTGACTTCAGGTGCCTGTCATTTGAAATTTTGCATCATATATGTTCATGCAATGACAGTGCTCTGTTCTCTAGGTCTTGTACCTAGGTAGATTAAATAATAATTTTTATAAAATCTTAAACTGCAGCAATAAAGGCTTAGTAAAAGAAACATTTTCACTGTTACTTTGTCACAATATGATTCTTCACTTGCCTTTTTTTACTTTATCTCAGATGAAAAAATTGCAATAATTACCTCTCCTACTACAGAATGCCTCTCAAAGGAAACAGTAATTATCAAACCATGATTTTCAGCAAAGTTTGAAGAAAATGCTGCATTTAAATAAATCCTGATTTTTCAGGAATCCTTGGATGGCCAATATCTATATGTCCAATAATTCTAACTCACAACGGCACGCAACATGTTCCATAGGTGGTGTGAAATAAGAAAGAGCAGTTTGTTTTAAATCTTTTGAGGGTTTCCTAGCATATAATGCTTTGTATGGGTTATTTGTGCGTACATGTATGAGCTGTATTTTGCACAGGCCACTCCATTATAAT
Source organism: Psittacula echo (assembly GCF_963264785.1). NCBI lineage: Eukaryota > Metazoa > Chordata > Aves > Psittaciformes > Psittacidae > Psittacula > Psittacula echo. Next base: position 49,487,497 of record NC_137739.1, read on the forward strand.
TAGGTGTTTAATTTTTGTACCACTGAATTTCATTGGAAGGAGGCTGTCAAATTTCATGTAGGTCCATGTGGTCTTTCAGAAAAATAATCACAGAAGCATAGAATAGTTAGGGTTGGAAAGGACCTTAAAATCATCTAGTTCCAACCCCCCTGCCGTGGGCAGGGATGCCACACACCAAACCATGTCACCCAAGGCTCTGTCCAACCTGGCTTTGAACAGTCAGGGATGGAGCGTTTGCCACTTCTTTGGGCTGCCTGTTCCAGTGCCTCAGCAACCTCATAGTAAAGAACTTCTTCCTTGTATCTAACCCGTACTTTCCCTGTTGAAGTTTAAACCCATTACCCCGTGTCCTATCTGTACAGTCCCTGATGAAGAGTCCCTATCCAGTATCCTTGTAGGGCCCCTTCATATACTGAAAGGCTGCTGAGGTCTTCACTTCACAGCCTTCTCTTCTTCAGGCTGAACAGTCCCAACTTTCTCAGCCTGTTTTCATATGGGAGGTGCTTCAGCCCCTGATCATCCTTGTGGCCCTCCTCTGGACTTGTTCCAACAGCTCCATGTACTTCTTTTGTTGAATATACCAGAACTGTACACAATACTCCAAGTGAGGTCTCATGAGAGCAGAGTAGGGGGGCAGGATCACCTCCTTTGTCCTACTGGTCACGCTCCTTTTGATGCCACCCAGGATACGGTTGGCTTTCTGAGCTGCGAGCACACACTGCCGGCTCACGTTCAGTTCCTCATTGACCAACACCCCCAAGTCCTTCTCCGTAGGGCTGTTCTGAATCTCTTCTCTGCCCAACCTGTAGCTGTGCCTGGGATTGCCCCAACCCAAGTGTAGGACCTTGCACTTGTCTTGGCTGAACTTTATGAGACTGGTGTTGTCCCACCTCTCAAGCATGTCAAGGTCCCTCTGGATGGCATCCCTTCCCTCCGGCGTATCAACCGAACCACATAATTTAGTGTCATCGGCAAACTTGCTGAAGGCACACTCAATCCGATTTCTGCCTTTGCTGCTTCTTCAGATTCCAGTTTTCTCAATTTCAGCTCGATTTTTGGGTCATACCCTCTTCCTGTTCAACACCTTTATCTGAGCGCATGTCTATACTGATTTAATGCTGAGTCAATATAAGTACTAGAAGTAATCTATCCAAGCAACATCAAGCTTTGAGACATGATAATAAGGCCACATGCATTCTTCACTATACAATGCAATATGGCCTTATCCTTAAATCTCCTTGTAAAGAGTCTCTTGCTCCACTAATCTGCAGCTCCTGCCCTCAGCTGCCTGAGCACTGGGATGAAGGAGTCTCTCTGTTCACCATACTGCCTGGGTAAGCAGAGAGAGCCTGCTCTTGTGGCCTAGATGATGGAAGCCAGAAGAGGAAACCCAGGTGCTATCGAAGTTTATCTGGGGTTTGTGTAAACTGGCAGAAAACCAGACAGGTATAGCAGCTTGCCAAACACTTGATGCATTCATAGTTCTGTCCTGTGCTGGAATCATCTTGCTGCATGCTGTCTTACACAGCTTGCTGTTCTTTGTACTGGTTTTATTTATTTTTTCTTAAATAAAGAACACATTTTCTGGAAGGAGGTTATTTCTTGCTGTTATGAGGCTAATAAAGTTGGATTCCTTTAGAACCTACATTACCTCTTGGCAGCTGCTGTAGCATGTATTCATAGCCACATATGATAATGAAAGAAAATACAGTATTCTGTTGGACTATTTGAGAAAGCCCCTGCTAAAGAAGAATTTTACCATCATTTTGTCTCTTCAGATTTACCATGTTAATTTGTGTTATGTTTTGTGTAAAGGTAATTTGTTCACACTAGGCATGTTACGTGGTGTTTAAGACATTGACATAATGAATGCATATGAACAATATGTATTCATTTAATTTCAACGTATGAAACAACATCTGTCAATTTTTATGGAGAAAACAGGGAAAGTAGCTTGGGCAGTGAGCAACTGATGGTGAAGAAGTGATACCAGTAACCATGTTAAAGCATGGAATTCTAGCTTTGCCTGGTAATCTCTTTCTCCTTCAGCACTCAATTTTGCATTGCCTTATTCCACTGCCTAAAATTTTATATGAAATACATATATTTCTATTGGTGTAGACAGCAAAATACAATGCAGGTGCTCACCTTAAGCACTGAATATTTCAGGTACACAAAATGGTCTCATATTTAAAGAAAAATTTTGCATTAAGATTGAAAAGCTAGATGAAAATAATGAATCTTGAGGTAGACCTAGATGTAAAGTTTCTCTTTAAATTATAGGTCTGATAAATGTACTCCTTGCAGAATTGTTATCTGCCTTCTCCTGCATGCTCCCCCAAATTGCAGTGAGTCATTCTAGAGATTATTTATAGTGGGAGTTTCTTCTTTATACAGGCAATGTCTTTAAGCATTGAAATACTTAGCTGTTTTAGCAGGCTAATATAGATGTGTTTTGACACTCTTGTTTCCAGACACCTTTTCTTGCAGTATGATGGGTATTTCTTCAAGGTTTGCTCTGTGAACATGCCATGAAGCTCTTCATTCATACAGTCTTTTGCATTCTAGTGAAACCAATGCCAAAGGTAGCATTGATGTCACAGATTTGATAACTGTGTTGCATTGCTGGGTTGGAATTGGTGATAAGTGGAAATAATAATGCTGCAAATCTATTGATGTTATTGTCTAACCAGATAGAATTGCAACGAAGTATAACAAGCAAACAAGCAAACCCATTCTAAGTTCAGGTAATAAACACTGCAGTTGAAGTAGGAAAAAAAACTGGGATTAGATGGGAAAGACCATTATTGGATCAAAATGATGCATCTGCAAGCTCCTTTCATGAGTGTTTTATGACTAGGCAAACACATTTCCGTGTTGGCTTCTGCAGTAAATGTTTCTCCTTTATTACTTGATAGCCACTTAGAATTTAGCGTGATTTTTAACAGTGCTAACATACAGTACTAGGAAAATTTATTTGAATAAAATAAAGCTGCATTCTTCTAAACTGGAGTCATAATATTAATACTTAAAATACACAGCAATATGCTGGGAAAATGGGATAGTTATTTAGATATATTATAAAATGTATCCCACTACTTTGATGTGATTCACTACTATTTCACCAAGCCAATTTAACAGTCTCCTGTGGAGAGGGAATAGTGCAATTAAAATTAGTAACAGAGATTTTCACATTCATATATCTAATTCAGGGATAGATGATAATGAATTAAATACTTTTTCTTTCTTCTGAAGTCAAATGAGTATTAAATGAATCTGAGCTAGAATTCATACTTAAAGGGTATGCCTGTATGCAGTTACAGCATCTGGAGACAGATTTTCACATGAGAGATGTGTTCCAGCTCAGGTTTGCATGTTCGTTGTCTTTTTGATTGTGAGTTTTTTGTTGGGTTTGGTTGGTTGGTTGGGTTTTTTTGTTTGTTTTTCTATTAGATTCTTGAAAATACTTTGAATTTATTTTAGCAGTTTCTAAAAATTATGCTCCCAAAAGCAGAGAACTTACTGGGAAGAGAACTGCTGTCATTAAATTTGCCTTAGACAAAAATTCAGGAAGGTAGAGCAAAAGATTGAAAGCCCTGGGAGCAACAGTCTCTAGACACTTGTTAATCAGACCTTGGGAACCCAATGGATAATTCTCCAGGGTGAAGTGGCTAAATTTGTTTGTAGACATTATGAATAAGAAGCCATTCCCAACTCTTTATGAAGAAGCATAAAAACCCAATAAGGATGTGCTGATGTCTGTGTATAATGTTACTCTGAAAAAGCCCCAAAAAACCAAACCTCATACCTTCTCCTGGTACTTCTCATAATTAGACAAGGAAATTAGATGTCACTTCTTTGGCAAATAAGTTGTGTTCAAGAGTCACATTAACCCTTCACCTAAGCACAGATTAAATAATAGTTGTTTATTAATTGGAGTCTACTGTTAAGATGATACCTTTGATGACTCCTGCTGCATCACTGAGTGTGCAATACATGTGATCACTTTTATTTCTTAATAAAAGCCTTTAAATAAGCAATTAAACAAACAAACCCATGGCTCTGTGCTGACTGCACTTGCAGATGGTATGTAAATACTGAAAAATGTAAATTATCCATTCTTTAGAGACCTGACCAGTAATGGGACTGATGAAGAATGGGAATCAAAACAATTGTGAGTTATAGGTAGATTTTTGGGTTTTGTGCACTGTTACCATGTGTGGTGGGTTGACCACCAAAGCCACTCTCACTCGCCTCCTCAACTCGACAGGGAAGAGAAATTACAACGAAAGGCTCGTGAGTCAAGAGAAGGACAGGGAGAGATCACTCAGCAATTCCCATCATGAGCAAAACAGACTCAGGGAAAAAAATTAATTTAATTTAATACCAATCAAATCAGAGCGAGTTAATGAGAAATAAAACCAATTCTTAAAAACACCTTTCCCCCACCCCTCCTTTCCTAGGCTTATCTTTACTCCTGATTTTCTCTACCTCCTTCCCTGCCATAGACACCAAGGGTATGGGGAATAGGGACTGCGGTCAGTTCATCACACATTGACTCTGCCCCTCCTTCCTCCTCAGGGGAGCACTCACACTCTTCCTGGCTTCACTGTGGGGTCCTTCCCACAGAAGACAGTCCTGCACAAACTTCTCCAACAAGTCCTTCCCACGGGTTGCAGTTCTTCAGGAGCTGCTCCCGCGTGCATCCCTTCCATGGTTGCAGTCCTTCAGGAGCAGACTGCTCCAGCGTGAGTCCCTTCCATGGGTGCAGTCCTTTAGGAACAGATTGCTCCAGTGTGCTTCCCCTGCAGGGTCACACGTCCTGCAGCAAACCTCCTCCAGTGTGGGCTCTGATCTCCACAAGACCACAGGTCCTGCTAGGATCCTGCTCCAGCGTGGGTTTCCCACGGAGTCACAGCCTCCTTTGGGCATCCCCGTGCTCCAGCGGTGAGTCCTGCATGGACTTTAGGTGGATATCCCCCTCAGCGTGGACCTCTATGGGCTGCAGGGGCACAGCTGCCCCCCCATGGGCTGCACCGTGGGCTGCAGGGGAATCTCTGCTCCAGTGCCTGGAAAACCTTCTCCCCTACTTCTGCCCTGATTTGGTGTCTGAAGAGTTGTTTCTTTTGCATAGTCTCACTCCTCTCTTCAGCTGCTTATGTATGTTATCCACTTCTTAAATGTGTTATCCTGGAGGCGCTACCACTGTCACTGATGGGCTCAGCCTTGGCAAGCAACGGATCCACCTTGGAGCCAGCTGGCATTGGCTCTTTCAGACACAGGGATGCTTCCAGCATCTCACAGAAGCCACCCCAGTAGCCCCCTGCTACCAAAACCTTGCCATGCAAACCCAACACATTGTTTATTTTGGAGGCATTGTGCACTAGTTCCTGCATGTTGCTGATCACTTTGTGGCTGAACAGCAATATCTGTCATGCACGTTAGCTTTATTAAATGTGTTGAGAAATGAACATAATTCTCTTTGTAGAGAAATAATTTATTGGGTTTTAATTCCATAATATAAATTGTAAATGTATTACAGACTTAACAATGTGCACGCTTTTAAATGCCTTAAAGATGGAAGCCAGAATTGTACCCTGTGTATTGGTTGCTAACATTTTGTAAGTAAAAATATCTGGAATATTCTTATTCTAAACGTGAGGAAAAGCTTATGTCTTGCCCACATTAAAAAACTCAAAACATAAAGGTGGCCAATTTGTTAATTCTAAACTGATTATACTCATCAGAGTTCAAAAAGTATAACTTTTTACTTTGTAACTGTGCCTTGTGCTGTGCTGATTAGTAAGTGAACATTTGAGTTATCAAACTGGCTTGCGTACTCATATTTGCAGAAGAGAAGTGAAACCTGACGTGTCTGTGCATTTTCACTTAAGCACAGAACACTGCAGGATGCAGTAGGATAAGTGATAGAAAAGGGGTTGCAGCAGTTCTGCGAAAACTTGCTATGAGACGGTATGTTGCGAGTACATGAGTTAGGCAGTAGAAACGTTTCATAGATTTTTCTGCTTTTAAAATGGAGGACCGCAGGTTTCATGTGTTCCCGTAACTCAGATTTGTTTTATAGCGCTAAGGAAAATCAGATTATTGAGATTCCAGAAAAAAATAAGTTAATCAAATGAAACAGCATGTTTTAAATGGTGTAAATGAGACAGCTAAGAAATGTGATGACATCCAGTCTCACATGCTTCCATGTACCACATCAGCACGGCGAGGCCCGAGCACTTCATAACATTATTATTTCCCATTTACCTGCAATGTTGCCCTGAGGTTCTTAGAACTTTAAGTGCAGTAAGTTTTCTTTCTTCATCCCTTTCTTTTCTTGCCATCACAAAGGTGATAAATCATACTGACCCTCCTTGTAGTAAAGAAAAATGGGCAAGTCTTTCTGCAGCTTCTGTCAATGCCATCCTTTCAGACTGCTGGAAGAGGTCACTAAGATCAAATATAGACATCTCCCACTAGAGTGGAGCATGTGACCTCGAACTCTTTCCCAGCACCTGCCAACCCATCAATAGCCAGTTTTAAGTTGCAGCCAGGCTGAAGTTACTGCAAGCCTTACATTGAAGGAGAGCTTAGAACATTTAAGTCAGCTAGAAAAGGCTTTAAGTCCAATTATACTTCTATGGTTTGCAGTCATACTCTTTTGAGTCTTGATGAAACTTGGTTCTGAGCATGTTTTGTGAGAGAGCTGCTGGATCTGACCATTTGGGGCTTGTCTAATTTGGCTTCCTTGTCTGCCTGTGCAGCAGAAACAAGGTTTTCCTACTGTATTTCAGCTGTTTTGTAGTCTTGCACAAAGGGGGAGGAAAGGATATCCCCTAAATTCCTGTGATCATTTGTCTCATTGGCTGATCTGCAACCTTGCTTTTGGTTTTGTTAAAAGTGCTATTATTTGAAATTCCTGCTTTTTCTTATGCACATGTTCATAGCCACAAGACCCTGTTGTTGTTGCACTCATGAGCAGTGATGTACAGAAGCTGTGCAAGGAATGAGCCTACGTTTACAGTCTGGTTCAGTAATTCGTTAATTTAAAGTGGTATATTTATTGTCTAATTTGCTTCCTTCAACTATTTTCTAATCCAAGGTGTCTTTCTTGTATTGTAATTTACTGACAGCAATGCCAATTTTTACATGTCTCTATTTCAGCAAAAGAATTATTGTAAAGCACAATTGCATTGTGCAAACAGTAATACCTGCAGCAGTCCATTTGCCTGAATACATTAGAGTCTATTAAAAAAGGACTATTTTAAAATGTGACTTTCTCCTTATTTCCTACCTTTTGATTGTCATTGTTTTCTCAGTTATAAAGTAGTTTGTTGACACCAAATATTTTAATAATTCCTTTCCAAGCCCTTGTGCCTATGTCTTTGAGATGCTGCTATAGTAATTAAACTGTCTTTTAGTTGAAATGCTTGCACAGCGTCCAGTTCTGTGCCTGGCAGCTGGTGATGCATTATAGAGACATTGAGCTAATCGATTAAAACCGCAGAGACATGGGAGTTGTCTGACAGCACTGTACTAGGATGAAATTAGTTGGAACTGCATGGTGAAATTAAGGGGAATGCAGGTGATTGCAGCTCTTCTGGGAGAATCCTGGGTGAGAGGGACACTGTGCACTGATCCCTGTGTAATTAGGACAGCCATGTTTTAACAGTATTTCTAAAGTATTAAAATGGACTGGGTAAATCAGCAGGGTTGTTTCCACTGAACTTGGCATCCATCCACTGTGACTAAAATAACATGAAATTTTTCGGCTGCTAGGAAATGTGAAATTGGACTAATTGTCTTCTAACTAGTCTGCTAATGTGTTAGCCTGTAGCAGGTCAGGGATACAAATAATGTATGCTTTCAGGTCTATCACTGGAGCTTAAGGCATGCTGCTGTGCTTGCAGGTTGCATTACCAGAGTTTATGGTAGAATATTTATTGGAATAAAGACAATGCAAGTATGAACACAAATTTAATCACAGTCCATAGAGGCAGGTTGGATATGACAGTTTGTAAAACTGCCTAATAGGTCTGCCTTTGAAATATTCCAAATGATACTCAAAGATGCAGTCCTAATTCTAGACACTGTATGTAGAGATGCTCCATTTCACTTGGAACTTGCTCTACACAAATGCTAAGGAACCAATAAAACTAATTTCCAGAAAAATCATTATTAGCTTTTGTAGCTACATCAATCAAACTTCCACTCTGTTTCATATTACTCTGATAATTGTTTTAAGAAATGCTGGGCTAAAAGGATTCTGCTTTCAGCTGTAATTGTACATCTCTTCATTTAAATTTGGCAATACTTTTTGGCTGCCAAACAGTTCAGCAGAGTGGGTAGCTGTGGAATGCCTGTTTTCATTACCAAACCCAATGTTACTGCTGTACATTTCAGTCTAAAGCAAGGTAACAAAAGACCCAAAAAAGACCTTGCTCCTTTGCTCGAGCAAAGACAATCTCTGTCTCTCCCTTCTTCTGCCGTGGCTCCACTTCCACATAGGTGGGGAGTGCAAAGGGTGATGCCCTTCCTGTAATCTGGGAGCCAGACCTGCCTGGTGGATTCTGGCTGCTGCATTTCATGGGTATTACTGCAAGAGAAGCTGATTATTCTGAAGTTAAAACTTTCATCAAAGCAGAGCAATGTATTACTCTAAAGGAAGAGTTGCCTCTGCATCAGCAGAAGAGAGATTATTTGGCAGTCAAACCAATACTGTATACAAAGACAGAAATAGTAGAATTCAGCAGAGGCTTAATTCGATGTGAATGTGTCTCCTCAATAAAACCCAAACAGCAGCATCCCTTAGCAAGTACATGGAAGTGCTTGTTGGGCATTGCCTCTGTCAACCTTTGAGCACTGATTCCTGATGAGGCTGGTACACGGTTAGAGGCCAAATGCTGTGTTGAGGATCTAGACTAGAGTAACTTCTGGAAAGTGTCTCTCCTATCACTCTGAATCTGGGAATTAGTAGCCATAGTTTTTGCCCTGTGCTTGTCTTATATTCAGCCCAAGTAGTCAGGTCAAATCATCGCTGAACTCACAATTTTTCTCTTGTAATTACTTGTATACTGAACTGGTACCACAGGCTGACAAAACACAGTTGCTTTTTAGAAACTATGTTCTTTTTTTTTGTTTTGAAACATACTTGTTTGAGTTCTTTCTCATGGTGTCTTACCTTTAGGCTGCCATATTTAACATGTCCATTTTCCATTTTAATTCAAGCAGTCAAGATGTTTTATTTTGGAAAGAGTTGCAGTCATGCAAAAAGATGTTTCACTCTAACCAATATGTGCTCTCAGTCCTACTGCATTGAATGTTTGCTTTTTGTTGTGGTTTTGGTCTGGGGGTTGCCAGGGTGGTTGCCATCTATTCTTTCTTCACTTGAACACTCACCTGTAAACCTTGAGTGACATGTAAACTGTTAAAGAACCCCACTGTGGAGTAGCATTTCCAGTTGTTCTTAAGAGGCCTGGTTACACATCAATTCAAGAAATTATGTTTTACAGTGGTTTATACCTAAAGACTCTCCTAAAAGGTGTAAGAAGTAGAGAGAAGTGTTTTTAAAAATGTATTAGTAGAGACTGGTGACCATTTTTTACTTACAAAACACAGCTCTAATAATGGAGTCATAACTAGTGGCAGTAGACTTAATTTGGATTTTTATGCTTTCAGACTTAGGCAGATTTTGACTTTTTTTTCTTTCATCATGAGATTCTAATTTTACTTGGCATGCTGGTCCTTGTGCATTTTTCAAATATCAAAAGTATATCATTTGGGGGATCTGTTCTTTATTATGTAGTCCTGTTGAAAAAAACATTGGGAAACTTTCCTAAAAGATACTTGTAGAAGAACGTGCTTAAATATTTCTGTGTGAGAAGCCAAGCAGGTAAAAGCAAACAAAGCAGAGGGATCTTTGAATGAGATCCTTACCTGTTGCCAAATGATGTTGCCAAAAGCGGACATCTGACTTCCATCAGCTGATTGTCCACATTTTCAGCTCTTGTAGTCATGATGGTGAAGAAAAAAATACTACATTTCAGTAAATCATCTGGAAATGACAGGGAATGGGAAATGATCCAGATTTTTTAGGCAGTGATTTTCTGGTCATTATTTTAACTAGTTATTTCTTAATAACAAGTTCCTAATGCAAAACAATTTTTATATGCTTGGAAACATGTTAGTTTAACAGAAGCCAGCAGACGTCTAATCAAAACCAGATTAAGTTTTAAACAAGGAGACCTGAAAAATATCCCTCAAACTATAGAAGAGTCTGAGTTGTACTCAAATTTGTGAAAGGCTTAGCTGTAAATGTACCCAAATATGTGTGATAAGGTAATGAAATGCTAAAACAGTGATGGAACATCTTTTTTGTCCACTCCGCTGCCCCCCCCCAAAAAAAAAAAAACAAACCAACCACAAAACCACCAAGTCCACAAAAATCCTTTCTAGAACTTTTCAAAGATTATTGCATGAAACCTCTGAACTGTTATACTGAAGTCCTGATGAAGGCGTGTTATTATATCCAAGCTAGCTTTCAAAGGGAAAACTTCATGCACTTCCTCAGTGAAACAACTGTGTCATGCATGGAAGGTGCGTTGTAAATACTTCAATATAATCCAAATATTTGGAATATTTTTTTTTAAATAAAGATAAGAAAGGTTATTGGTGTTTCATTGGACCAGTGTCCTCACTTTATTTCCCTTAGGTATGTTTTAATGTGAGTTTTGAATGTTGTGTTTACACATCTCCATTCTGACATGTTAGTTTCCATTCATATTTTTTCTGATACTAAAACAGCTGCATGTAGCACACATCCCTCGGATCTTCAGATCTCCATTTCCGTATACTTCCCAACCCCATCAGCAAATGATTAGGGACATCTACAGCCAGCACCATTCCAGCCTTGGAATTAAATACTAGTTTGAGCTTGTGTGCAAAACCAGGGTGTGTAGCCTTCTCTGAAGCTGCACTTTCAGTGGTCCCTGTCCCCACAGCCGGGTACTTGTTCTGGAGTTGGATTCTGTTACTGCTGAGCTTTCTGAGTTGCTTTTAAGTCAGGTGCTTAAACATGCAATCCCAGACAGCTGTGGTCTAATGGCAGAGTACTTGGAGTCTTTTGCATGCTGTGTGTAGGTTGGATCTCACACCTGCCGAAAGCAGCACCTGGAGGATATGCCAGGATGGGATGCTTTGCTTTTGCCTTTGTTTCACTCTTTTCTGTCTTTCCATTTCCAGTCTCCTTTGGTTTGTTTGTAAGCTGCAGGGCAGGCTGATTTCATGCAAATAAGCTGACTTGCATGCTATGAGAATATGATAGGTGTTCATTATGATCCACTACAGCTATCATAGTCTAACACCTTTTTTTTTTTTTTTTTAGTAGACTAAGTTTGCTTTTATTGACTATTGTTCAATTGCTGTTTTTAGTTACCTTCAAGTTCATGGAACTAACAGGTGATAGACACTGCATTTCAAAATACATAAAAGTTGGTGAGGTTTTTTGAGTCAGGACACATTTCTGGTTGTATTTTCTCATCACTGCTGTCCTTTTCCTCTCTTACCTTCCATCCAAACAGAGCCAAAGTTGGAGCTGTATGTGCTTCTTTCTAGGCAGAATTCACAGTGCAAAAGGAAATCCAAATTGTGTGTATATCTATCTTGCCAGGGAAGAAAGCTTTTAAAGATAAGGACATGTGTCCAAATAGCTTTATAGCTGAAGGAATATCAGCTCCCAGTGGTCCACAGGCTTACTCGACCAGGGCAGTTGTGTCCTCATGAGTGTAGAGAGTGATTGAGTGTACCAGACGTCCCTCTGGAATCAGTTCATGTACCTGTGTACCATTATAGCATGAATGTGAGGTACTCCAGCAGAAACTAATTAGGACACTTAGGTGTACTTTAGAATCACAGTTTTCTTTCATCGTACTTTTCTGTGCAATGACTTTTAAGCTCACCGTTTTACAGCCTTCTGAATATGGTTTTATGACTATGACAAAAAACGAGACTAAGATATCAGCCATTGTCATTTTAGGATGATTGTACATCCATTGAGAAATGAATTAAATACAGAAAGAAGGTTGCAATGAAGATACACTTTCTATTTCTGCCGTGGCATCAGTAATGCATTCTTTGATGCCAAACAATGTCTAAGCATGGATTACATTCTGAACTAAGGGATGGAGGTAGGCCTGTAAATTTTGTTGGCTAATTGTGAAAAAATAACAATGTAACAATAGAATGATGTTGCCTTAAAGGAAACTGCAGCCAAGTACACACCTTTTTATTTAAAGGGTAGCTATATTAGTAGGTCAAAATATTTGCTAATATCAGTAATGCAGGTTAAAAGACAAGAATGGTGCAACAAAAACTCTGTGCTTGAAAAATTTTCTGTTGTCCTTTTGTCATAAAAACATGATAGATTTTTAGAAAAAAGCAGGACTGGTACGTGAATTAATCGGTTTGCAGGCAGTACATTTTGAAGAAACATTTTTAGCCAAATAAAATTCACTGCTACCAGTCTCAGGCATCAGTCTCACTTGCTTTAACAATATTACCAAACATTGCTAAAGGAGAATAAGACTTTGTATTCTTTGTTTCTTTACTCATATTTTTTTTACTCTTGACGCAATTCCTGTAGGCCTGTAGATGGAGAAGCATTTATTTAACACACTACATGAAATGATTTGCCCTTCCAACATGCCTGAGCTCAAGATGTTGTTAGAAAGGCCAAAAGGATTTGTCTGTGTGGACCTAATTAATTAAAGTGGAAGTTAGAAAGGTTACGTAGTCATTTATTAGAAGATATAAAAAATATAAAACCAGGCTCAATTAGGTGATATTTAATTTTTTTTTTCTTCTGGCTGAAGAATTTAAGTTAAAGAAAATTAAATAGAAAAGGCAGATCTCACAAGGTTAGCCAGATATCTTCCTAATCAGACAACTGATTTTTTTGGGGGGAAAAATGCTAACTATTAATAGTCTTTCTGGAGCTTAATTTGTTATATCAAAAATTATTTATTCAACCAAAAAGGATAGGTGTCAGCATAAGAATTGCTAGTTTGTGGAGTGGGTAAGAAACAAACTCTGACATGGCAGTGGAAGGGAGCTTCCTAACAGGAGAGAAAATTTTATAGAACTCTAAAGATCTGAAAAAAGTTGACCAGTGACTCAAAACTAAGAGAAAGAAGGAGTCAGGACTTAATAATTTTGACAACTAGAGTAACAGAAATGGAATGAAATTGCATAGCAGAAAGTGCAAAATGGTGCACCTGGGGACTAATAGTACTAAACTCTCTTAAAGCAAGGAATTCCTCCAGATAGAAGTGACTGAAATAGAGAAATTGATCTTAAAGAGTCTAAAAGGCACCACTGCATTTCAATGTGAAAAAGTCAAACGTAATCCTGAGGATGGAGTGCAGTTTCCAGTGGCAATTGTGTGGGACTGGTAAAGCCATAGAAGGGAATGATTAATCTGCATTTATAGTAAACACTGGATACCCATGTCTGGTACCAGTAGTGCCCCCAGCCAAGGGCTATTGTGCTTCTTGCTCCATGATTTCTTTCTGCCTCCAGCATGTGTATCCCTGTCTCAGGGTGTTGTATTGGCAAGCTCAGTAAGGGCATATGTGCCATTTATGCTCAGCACAGGAGGGAATGAGACACGAAAGATTTTCCTGGGGGTTACAGCATTCTGATGTGGAGGTACCACGCTGTTCCCAAAGAGGAACTGTCACTGTTGGGCTGTGCACGGAGTCTGCTGTACAGAGGAAAGGGGAATTCAAAGTATGAAAGATGCAGATAGAGTCTGTGTGGATCCTCAGGACAGTGGCTTGTGGATATGTGGATGGGGAGGATGGAAAATCTGGAAATTTGGATAAATTTGGATGGAAATCAGATGTAACTAGCAAAAAGAAAGCTAGGAGGTGAGATGATTGCTCCCCCTGGGCTGCTGAGAATGCCAGGGGCCCCAGAAAACATTTTAAATTGAAGGATCATGTAGTTCCAAGAAGAGTTTGGCCACAAATAAATTTAAACTGGAGATTTAATGGAAGATATCCAACTGCTAAAGTAATCAGGACCTGAAAGAGCTACAGCACAAGGGGCAAAACACTAAGTCCTTTTCAGGTGGCAATCAGTATGCTTTTGAAAAGATATATGATGATTTGTGCAACTAGATTACAAAACTTGGTGAACAAGAAGGTCCTTCCTACTCTTCATCCCTTGATTTCTAGGACATTTAACAAATGAAGTGAAAAAAACCTGTTGACCCACCTATGAGATTATTTCAAAGAATTTTTTGCACATAGGAATCCAGGTTCTCATTGCACTCCTTTCTGGATTCCTGTATTTCTGTACAAGTGCAAAGCAGTTTCTAACGGAGTCTTCTTGTGCCTTGTAGTATGCAGAGGGGGAATACACAGCTTCTATGATTAATTCACCAGACATCCCAGCCTCCAGTTTTATAGTCTGAAAGAATCTCACTTCTGTTTAGATAACAGATGAGGATTCCTTAGGAGAGAAGCATTATTATGATATGATAGCTCAGATTCAGGCACTGCATGTGCTGAGATTTTTAAATTTAGTCCCTCAGCCATGGTAGTACATATCTAGGAACAGCATGTCTGCAGGATGAAAGATCTCAAATCTTTCCAGACTAATGCTTGACAGTGTGCATTTTAAAAGTTTGTCAAACAAAAGTGTGTTTTAGGTGAGAGAAAAATATAAATGATCAATATTTTAATTTTAAATTATTCAATTTGATTATCATTAAAATGATTATGTTAATGATATGTGTAGCATTAAAATGCACTAATTCCACTGTTACATATTTCTTGTTACTTGTAGTTACCTATATATTTATACTAATGAAGGAGGCAACACACACTATTCACTGCCCTTATAATCCTGAGGTATTTAACTTTCTATGCAGGTACTAGCTGTCAATCAAGGCTAATCAAACTGGCACAGTTAACATAATACATCATAAAATTTCACAGTAATGTCAACCTGTAATTCTGTCAATCTGGTTAAAGGAAATGGGCTAAAAACAATATTGTCATTTTGTAACAACACAGGGAAACAGACTCTTAGAATAATATTTTTACTGTCTGCTGTAAATATATTGAGTACAGATTTCAAGAGCAGCAGTGGTTTGTTTCCTTTAGGATTAAATTGGTCAAATATCCAGAGTTTCGAATCCTCATTTTTCACTTTTCTCATTATCAGACATTTTCAATGTATCCTGAAAAGCAATAGGGTATTGGAGTTCTCCCTGTACTGTGACACTAGAAATGTGCAGGAGGAAGAGAGAAGGGTAGTTTCTTCTGACCTTGTGTCACTGCAAGGGAATGTTTTATGATGGAACTGGGCAAGACTGGGTGGAGAGTAACATCTGGGAAAGAGGGTTCACAGCTTTGCTGTCAGCTACATTTGTATTATTTGCATGCTAGCAGAGAGGAAGCTTCTAGCAATAAAACAAACCAAACCAGATAAAGACCTATTCCAGTTTCTGTGCATGGGAACAGAAAAGGGCCGTCTGGCTATTCGCATGGCACAACACAGAAATGAAGGCAGAAATGTGAGGCTTCAAATCTAGTGTTTTTCTGCATAGGAGATTATGATTTGCAGACCTTTGCAATTTTTTGGTAAGCATTCAAGCCCTTATCCAACAAGGTTAAGTCTGTTGACAATAGCTTGCTTTTCAAAGTTGCCTTTGGCAAAACTCTTACAAATAATTGAATACTACTGAGTTGTCAGCAAGGCATATCCATTTACTGTTACTAAAAGGTATCAAAATGCACAAGTAACCCTATCTCATGAAGTAAAATATTAATTGGACCAAACAGGTGCTACAGAAGTCTATTGGGCATAGCTTGCTCAAGAAAGTTTGTAGCATATCCTTCTTTTATGAACTTTATTTGCCTGCAGTAATTGATCATAAGATGTTTCATGTGCTGAGGGAAGAACATCTTCAGAAGCACAAGGCAGATTTCTGTCTCCTCCTAGAAGCTGATTTCCTTGAAAATATAGAGCATTGTATAATGAATCACCTAGGTTAGGTGATACTTGTCAGTTGATGACATGTATGTTCGTAAATCAGGTGAAGTTTAAAGGGAAGTTTATGCAAGATTGATGTTTAATGATAAAGAATCTTAGGTTGTAGGCACAGAAGCTAGAGGAGAAAGGATGCTATATGAATTTGAGGGATCTATAAATGAAAAATAGTTCTTGGTGCAGGAAGTAATAAAGACAATGAAGGCTGGCAAAATAAGGTGAGAATATGGTCTTCAAAAAAGGCAATATTAACAATTAGATGTCATTAAACAAAGGGTAAAAGCAGAAGCAAGCAATCATTATGCAGGGGTACACCATCTATGGGAATGCATGAGACTAAACAATGATTGCAGTAAGACAAGAAGAGCAGAAGGGAAAATGAGTTCACTTCAGTTTAATGTGTGAAAATCTATCATTCTTTAGCAAAGTAGAACAAAGAATCTGAGACAATGACTTCTCAGGGCAGGTAGACAGGCTTAATTAAATAAATCAGACAAAGGACTTAGTGATACAATACTTTGAAGGTGAAGTTTACAAATTATATCTGGAGAGAAAAGGCAGTAACATTTCAAGCTTACTTTAGTTGCAAGCATAAACAGGTGTTTTAGATAACATTATCCAGGGAACAGACTCCTTGGGAAAATGGCAGCTGAGTACAGGACCTGTTAACCAGGAAACTTAAGAGAATGATCTTGCAACAAGGGGCTGCCTCTGAATTGAGAATAAATGCGTGGAAGTGCATGTACAGTCAATGCAGACATGAAAACAGTAAGAAAGCCCCTTCCAGCCTCATGAGCTCTCCTTGCTGTAACTCCTAGTGGCAGTAGAAGACGATGTCTTAGACCTGACTACTTAGACTATCCCACACCTCCATAAACCCATCAGCCAAAAAGGGAAAAAAACCATTTTCTCTTCCCAATTTCTTTGTGTGAGAAGATGAATCAGCATGAGAATTGTTGCACAAGTGCCCAAGCTGTTCTCAACTTTTGTTTCTCCTGTAGGAGGGAGAGTGTGTGATTGCTGTGGACTCATTTCGTTCACTCTCAAACAAGAGAAATAGCCACTGCTTCAAATGTGTAGAGGCCACACAGGAAAGACTCTGTGTTAGTGCAGAGAGAGAGAATACCTTAAAGGATAGTGCTGGTTTGCTTTTTCCAACAAAATGCCTGCCTCATTACAAGAAAGCTGTTTTCTATTAGTCTTTACCGTTATCACACAACAGTGTTGGGAGTTGACTTCTTTTAAAACAGAAAAATAGAGTTGGAAAGAAAGTCAAGACTTTCCATCTGATAAGCCCCAAAAGTAACCTGAAAGCAAGGAGCCCTTTGCCAGATCCCAAACCACAGCAAGGCTGAGCAGACAAAGTGCTGAAGTACAAGTCTGTCCAGTGTTTTATGCAATATGTGGTGAAGTGGAAAATATTTATAAATCACTTGCCTTCTCTCAGAGGAAGGATATAGGAATAATAATGACATCACTCTTAAAATGTGGGAGGAGCATTTGAGTGCAAACATGAATGTGTTGCAATGAGATATGTTTTTAAAACAAGATTCAGAAAAAAAAAAGGTTCTCAGAAACCAAGAGAAAACATAGAATACTTATTTAAAGAGGCTTTCTGTAAAACAATGTATTGCAGCACTGCATCATTGAAGAAAAAAAAAAAAAAAGAAAAAAAAAAGGTGTTTCCTTACAACTGCAAACAATGGTTTTAAGTTAGTGTACATCTAAGTTACTGTGGGTGTGGTTATGCTAACTGGTATAGAGTCATGTGTAAGTCATTCAGACAAAGTAGGAAAAGCTTAGCACATGAAGTAGGAATCCCTCCCCCAGGTTCCAATCTGTTCCTGTAGGAGAAATGACAGTCCCCAAGCCCCAACCTTTCTGAGGCAGAAATGTGTCAGGAGTGTAGATAAGAATACAGAGCAACTGAAATTTGTCTAAGTTTTTTGTGTTTTCAAACATGTGAGCAAAAATAACTATATGAAGTGAATTTGTTAAAGCTGAGAGGTGGAGGAGGTAGCCTGAATATGCATGGTGAATGTATCTTTTTCGTGGGATGTGTATCCCATTACAATATTCCAGAAGAGGTTCAGACTGTTAAGGCAGAAATCTGCGGTGTTGTTATTCAGTTGAGAATTGGTGGGAGTTGTCAGTTCTCAGGATTACAATTTGTAAAGAAATTTTGAATGAATTAGATTTTATTCCTATACTGAAGCTCCTTGTAGCAGAACTGAAGGTGGCAAAGAAATCACTTTTAACAATTCAGTACTGATGTTAGTTATACATGATGGAGGCACATTTCAAGCCTTTGTTACCACATGTAACCTCCTCCAGCTGAGTCATAGTTGTTCAAGTGAAACCGTGAGAAAGTGTAATAAGGGGAGGATTCTTCCACTGCAAGAATCATTGAAGGTAGTGGTTCTACTATTCCCAGCTTCAAAAAAAGGGACAGTTTAGATTAGCAGCATATCAAGGCATGTTTGAAAAGAGGAATAAAAGCTCTTCAGAGGCTTCATAGAAGATGTATGGCTTATTTGACTGAGACAGGTAAAAAGTAAAAATGCAAAAGGTAAATTCATTAAGAAGCAAATGGATTACCTTTCCTCTGAACACTGTTAGAAAATTCACTAATAATTAGCATCATCTGAACTCTCCCTTTCCACCTGGCTCCCAACCATTGCTGGGAGGCCACAACACTTTTATTTTCCAGGTATTAAGAAAGTCTTGGTAAGAAGACATAGCCTTCAAAGAGGAAGGCAAACCCCTTTGCTTTTCCTATCATGCATGTTGTACTCACCAGCCACTGCCTATTGAGTCCCAGTAGACTGCATGTCATTAAGCTTTGATTCACCACTTAGGTTTTTAACTGGAAAACAAAAAGGAAGAGGAGTAGAGACATAAATTATACTTCTAAAAATTACAATGAGAAATTTATTTTAACTCTCAAAAAGGGGTATATGAATATTTGAATAAAATGACGTAGACTGGCAAGTAATCTGGCACTCTGCTCTCTCTTTGTCATGATCAGTACAGTTACAAAAGTAGACTTTTTTTTAAGCTTTGGTGGGAACCATATGTTAGGAAGTTTTGAATTAAAGAGAGAGTAAAGTCATGCACACCTCTAGGGAAGAATGAGAAAGGGGATCAGGAATAATTTCACAGGCAAGAAAAAACTGTAATAAGAATGGAGCATCAATCACAAATGACTTCAATTATTTTGTCATTGAGTGTTATAAGAAGATACAAAGGAGTAGAAAGATGACACATTTCTTAAGCATGATTGGAATGTTTTTAGACACCATATCAACATGAAATATTGGGTGTCTATTTTCCATCAGAACCAAATCTATTTCAAGAAATTATGCACTAAAAATATTTAATGTGAGTTTATGACCATAATGAATGCAAACTCTTATCTCTCCCATTAAGGGAGAATTGGAGAATTGATACTTTAATTGATTAATTAGTTGTTATTATGGATGTGTTATTAATTTTAATAATTATATCTCTAATTCTGTGAGCTACTTTAATCTCTCAACTGTCTGCAATTCCAGAGGTCTCACCATGTTTCAGATGCTTTGTGCATAGGTGGGGGAGCCATCCTACAGGTAGGTAGGACTGTGGAGACTAGAATCAATACAACACAGCAGTGCGAAACCCACCATAACATTATGGTAGGTTGTTCAAATGGACTCCAAAATATAACAGAAGCAAACAGATACCTCCTCGTCCCTTCATAGTCTAAACTCTTTGGCTGTGTACATATCACAAAAAGCCTAAATAGATATACATGTTTCCTACACCCAAAGGTAGAGTAACAGCACATTCAGATATTGATTCTAATTGCTGTATGAGATTTTCAGATGTTTGCTGTATTTACTCTTATGACTGGCTGAACATTCTTGAATGATCTGAAGAACAGACTGGTGGTTAAAGGACAGGAGAAAATATTTGTATCGATTTTTCAAGGAAAATTAAAAGGGGAATAGGAAAGATACAAGGATTTCCTGATCAAATGTAATAACAGACCTTGGCTACCAAACAGGAACATATATGCACCATATTAAAAGTTAAGTTACTTATAAATTGGTGGATTCTATATTGGAGGCTTTTGCCTAAAAAGTAAACATCTTAAGACAAAAATAAGAAATGGCAGCTTAAGCAATAGCAGCCTTAAGTCATGATAAATCATCAAATGTTG